>NW_025959867.1:207596-286536 GCF_023159225.1 Perognathus longimembris pacificus | reverse complement strand
TCCACTTTACAATTTTTTTGTTATTATTTATCTATTCCTGAGAGTTTATCTTATTTTTTATTTGTTTATTTAAATGAAGTCGACCAGTTGCCTGCCCTTCCTTCCATTATCCGTCACCGAGACAAACTGAACAAAGTTCTGAGGTCGACCTTGTAAAGATAAGGATTCAGGTCTGTCTGCTGTTTACCTTTGCTCCTGCGCGCACTGCCCTTCTCTCCACATTTATGTGTTTGTTTGTTTGTCTATCTAATCTTTTGGGTTTTTATTTCTAATGAGGTCGACCAGTTGTCTATTTATTATTTTTTTTTGCTACGCATCAAGCTGCGCTGCTTGTCTTTGCTCCTGTGTGCTCGCGCACTCTCGCCTTTTCCACTTATTTTTATTTTTGATTATTTTTTATTTATTTTGTCAATTTTAAAAAAAAATACGCATCGTGCTGTGCTGTTTGTGTTTGCTTGAGTGCATTCGCGCGCTCTCGCTTTGTGCACTTTACAATTTTTTTGTTATTATTTATCTATTCCTGAGAGTTTACTTATTTTTTATTTGTTTATTTTAATGAAGTCGACCAGTTTCCTCCCTTCCTTCCATTATCCGTCACCGAGACAAACTGAACAAAGTTCTGAGGTCGACCTTGTAAAGATAAGGATTCAGGTCTGTCTGCTGTTTACCTTTGCTCTGCGCGCACTGCCCTTCTCTCCACATTTATGTATTTGTTTGTTTGTCTATCTAATCTTTTGGGTTTTTATTTCTAATGAGGTCGACCAGTTGTCTATTTATTATTTTTTTTACTACGCATCAAGCTGCGCTGCTTGTCTTTGCTCCTGTGTGCTCGCGCACTCTCGCCTTTTCCACTTATTGTTATTTTTTATTTATTTTGTCAATATAAAAAAAATACGCATCGTGCTGTGCTGTTTGTGTTTGCTTGAGTGCATTCGCGCGCTCTTGCTTTCTGCACTTTACAATTTTTTTGTTATTATTTATCTATTCCTGAGAGTTTATCTTATTTTTTATTTGTTTATTTAAATGAAGTCGACCAGTTGCCTGCCCTTCCTTCCATTATCCGTCACCGAGACAAACTGAAGAAAGTTCTGAGGTCGACCTTTTAAAGATAAGGATTCAGGTCTGTCTGCTGTTTACCTTTGCTCCTGCGCACACTGCCCTTCTCTCCACATTTATGTGTTTGTTTGTTTGTCTATCTAATCTTTTGGGTTTTTATTTCTAATGAGGTCGACCAGTTGTCTATTTATTATTTTTTTTACTACGCATCAAGCTGCGCTGCTTGTCTTTGCTCCTCTGTGCTGGCGCACTCTCGCCTTTTCCACTAATTTTTATTTTTGATTTATTTTTATTTATTTTGTCAATTTAAAAAAAAATACGCATCGTGCTGTGCTGTTTGTGTTTTCTTGAGTGCATTCGCGCGCTCTCGCTTTCTCCACTTTATAATTTTTTTGTTATTATTTATCTATTCCTGTGAGTTTATCTTATTTTTTATTTGTTTATTTAAATGAAGTCGACCAGTTTCCTCCCTTCCTTCCATTATCCGTCACCGAGACAAACTGAACAAAGTTCTGAGGTCGACCTTGTAAAGATAAGGATTCAGGTCTGTCCTGCTGTTTACCTTTGCTCCTGGGCGCACTGCCCTTCTCTCCACATTTATGTGTTTGTTTGTTTGTCTATCTAATCTTTTGGGTTTTTATTTCTAATGAGGTCGACCAGTTGTCTATTTATTATTTTTTTTACTACGCATCAAGCTGCGCTGCTTGTCTTTGCTCCTGTGTGCTCGCGCACTCTCGCCTTTTCCACTTATTGTTATTTTTGATTTATTTTGTCAATATAAAAAAAAATACGCATCGTGCTGTGCTGTTTGTGTTTGCTTGAGTGCATTTGCGCGCTCTCGCTTTCTGCACTTTACAATTTTTTGTTATTATTTATCTATTCCTGAGAGTTTATATTATTTTTTATTTGTTTATTTAAATGAAGTCGACCAGTTGCCTGCCCTTCCTTCCATTATCCGTCACCGAGACAAACTGAACAAATTTTCTGAGGTCGACCTTGTAAAGATAAGGATTCAGGTCTGTCTGCTGTTTACCTTTGCTCCTGCGCGCACTGCCCTTCTCTCCACATTTATGTGTTTGTTTGTTTGTCTATCTAATCTTTTGGGTTTTTATTTCTAATGAGGTCGACCAGTTGTCTATTTATTATTTTTTTTACTACGCATCAAGCTGCGCTGCTTGTCTTTGCTCCTGTGTGCTGGCGCACTCTCGCCGTTTCCACTAATTTTTATTTTTGATTTATTTTTATTTATTTTGTCAATTTAAAAAAAATACGCATCGTGCTGTGCTGTTTGTGTTTTCTTGAGTACATTCGCGCGCTCTCGCTTTCTCCACTTTATAATTTTTTTGTTATTATTTATCTATTCCTGTGAGTTTATCTTATTTTTTATTTGTTTATTTAAATGAAGTCGACCAGTTTCCTCCCTTCCTTCCATTATCCGTCACCGAGACAAACTGAACAAAGTTCTGAGGTCGACCTTGTAAAGATAAGGATTCAGGTCTGTCTGCTGTTTACCTTTGCTCCTGCGCGCACTGCCCTTCTCTCCACATTTATGTGTTTGTTTGTTTGTCTATCTAATCTTTTGGGTTTTTATTTCTAATGAGGTCGACCAGTTGTCTATTTATTATTTTTTTTACTACGCATCAAGCTGCGCTGCTTGTCTTTGCTCCTGTGTGCTGGCGCACTCTCCCCTTTTCCACTTATTGTTATTTTTGATTTATTTTTATTTATTTTGTCAATATAAAAAAAATACGCTTCGTGCTGTGCTGTTTGTGTTTGCTTGAGTGCATTCGCGCGCTCTCGCTTTCTCCACTTTACAATTTTTTTGTTATTATTTATCTATTCCTGAGAGTTTATCTTATTTTTTATTTGTTTATTTAAATGAAGTTGACCAGTTTCCTCCCTTCCTTCCATTATCCGTCACCGAGACAAACTGAACAAAGTTCTGAGGTCGACCTTGTAAAGATAAGGATTCAGGTCTGTCTGCTGTTTACCTTTGCTCCTGCGCGCACTGCCCTTCTCTCCACATTTATGTGTTTGTTTGTTTGTCTATCTAATCCTTTGGGTTTTTATTTCTAATGAGGTCGACCAGTTGTCTATTTATTATTTTTTTTACTACGCATCAAGCTGCGCTGCTTGTCTTTGCTCCTGTGTGCTCGCGCACACTCGCCTTTTCCACTTATTGTTATTTTTGATTTATTTTTGATTTATTTTGTCAATATAAAAAAAATACGCATCGTGCTGTGCTGTTTGTGTTTGCTTGAGTGCATTCGCGTGCTCTCGCTTTGTGCACTTTACAATTTTTTTGTTATTATTTATCTATTCCTGAGAGTTTATCTTATTTTTATTTGTTTATTTAAATGAAGTCGACCAGTTTCCTCCCTTCCTTCCATTATCCGTCACCGAGACAAACTGAACAAAGTTCTGAGGTCGACCTTGTAAAGATAAGGATTCAGGTCTGTCTGCTGTTTACCTTTGCTCCTGCGCGCACTGCCCTTCTCTCCACATTTATGTGTTTGTTTGTTTGTCTATCTAATCTTTTGGGTTTTTATTTCTAATGAGGTCGACCAGTTGTCTATTTATTATTTTTTTTTACTACGCATCAAGCTGCCCTGCTTGTCTTTGCTCCTGTGTGCTCGCGCACTCTCGCCTTTTCCACTTATTTTTATTTTTGATTTATTTTTGATTTATTTTGTCAATTTTAAAAAAAATTCGCATCGTGCTGTGCTGTTTGTGTTTGCTTGAGTGCATTTGCGCGCTCTCGCATTCTCCACTTTACAATTTTTTTGTTATTATTTATCTATTCCTGAGAGTTTATCTTATTTTTTATTTGTTTATTTAAATGAAGTCGACCAGTTGCCTGCCCTTCCTTCCATTATCCGTCACCGAGAAAAACTGAACAAAGTTCTGAGGTCGACCTTGTAAAGATAAGTATTCAGGTCTGTCTACTGTTTACCTTTGCTCCTGCGCGCATTGCCCATCTCGGCACATTTATGTGTTTGTTTGTTTGTCTATCTAATCTTTTGGGTTTTTATTTCTAATGAGGTCGACCAGTTGTCTATTTATTATTTTTTTTACTACGCATCAAGCTGCGCTGCTTGTCTTTGCTCCTGTGTGCTCGCGCACTCTCGCCTTTTCCACTTATTTTTATTTTTGATTTATTTTTTATTTATTTTGTCAATTTAAAAAGAAATACGCATCGTGCTGTGCTGTTTGTGTTTGCTTGAGTGCATTCGCGCGCTCTCGCTTTCTCCACTTTACAATTTTTTTGTTATTATTTATCTATTCCTGAGAGTTTATCTTATTTTTTATTTGTTTATTTAAATGAAGTCGACCAGTTGCCTGCCCTTCCTTCCATTATCCGTCACCGAGACAAACTGAACAAAGTTCTGAGGTCGACCTTGTAAAGATAAGGATTCAGGTCTGTCTGCTGTTTACCTTTGCTCCTGCCCGCACTGCCCTTCTCTCCACATTTATGTGTTTGTTTGTTTGTCTATCTAATCTTTTGGGTTTTTATTTCTAATGAGGTCGACCAGTTGTCTATTTATTATTTTCTTTACTACGCATCAAGCTGCGCTGCTTGTCTTTGCTCCTGTGTGCTTGCGCACTCTCGCCTTTTCCACTTATTTTTATTTTACATTTATTTTTTAGTTATTTTGTCAATTTAAAAAAAATACGCATCGTGCTGTGCTGTTTGTGTTTGCTTGAGTGCATTCACGCGCTCTCGCTTTGTGCACTTTACAATTTTTTTGTTATTATTTATCTATTCCTGAGAGTTTATCTTATTTTTTATATGTTTATTTAAATGAAGTCGACCAGTTTCCTCCCTTCCTTTCATTATCCGTCACCGAGACAAACTGAACAAAGTTCTGAGGTCGACCTTGTAAAGATAAGGATTCAGGTCTGTCTGCTGTTTACGTTTGCTCCTGCGCGCACTGCCCTTCTCTCCACATTTATGTGTTTGTTTGTTTGTCTATCTAATCTTTTGGGTTTTTATTTCTAATGAGGTCGACCAGTTGTCTATTTATTATTTTTTTTACTACGCATCAAGCTGCGCTGCTTGTCTTTGCTCCTGTGTGCTCGCGCACTCTCGCCTTTTCCACTTATTTTTATTTTTGATTTATTTTTGATTTATTTTGTCAATTTTAAAAAAAAATTCGCATCGTGCTGTGCTGTTTGTGTTTGCTTGAGTGCATTTGCGCGCTCTCGCTTTCTCCACTTTACAATTTTTTTGTTATTATTTATCTATTCCTGAGAGTTTATCTTATTTTTTATTTGTTTATTTAAATGAAGTCGACCAGTTGCCTGCCCTTCCTTCCATTATCCGTCACCGAGAAAAACTGAACAAAGTTCTGAGGTCGACCTTGTAAAGATAAGTATTCAGGTCTGTCTGCTGTTTACCTTTGCTCCTGCGCGCATTGCCCATCTCTGCACATTTATGTGTTTGTTTGTTTGTCTATCTAATCTTTTGGGTTTTTATTTCTAATGAGGTCGACCAGTTGTCTATTTATTATTTTTTTTACTACGCATCAAGCTGCGCTGCTTGTCTTTGCTCCTGTGTGCTCGCGCACTCTCGCCTTTTCCACTTATTTTTATTTTTGATTTATTTTTGATTTATTTTGTCAATTTAAAAAAAATACGCATCGTGCTGTGCTGTTTGTGTTTGCTTGAGTGCATTCGCGCGCTCTCGCTTTCTCCACTTTACAATTTTTTTGTTATTATTTATCTATTCCTGAGAGTTTATCTTATTTTTTATTTGTTTATTTAAATGAAGTCGACTAGTTTCCTCCCTTCCTTCCATTATCCGTCACCGAGACAAACTGAACAAAGTTCTGAGGTCGACCTTGAAAAGATAAGGATTCAGGTCTGTCTGCTGTTTACCTTTGCTCCTGTGCGCACTGCCCTTCTCTCCACATTTATGTGTTTGTTTGTTTGTCTATCTAATCTTTTGGGTTTTTATTTCTAATGAGGTCGACCAGTTGTCTATTTATTATTTTTTTTACTACGCATCAAGCTGCGCTGCTTGTCTTTGCTCCTGTGTGCTCGCGCACTCTCGCCTTTTCCACTTATTGTTATTTTTGATTTATTTTTGATTTATTTTGTCAATATAAAAAAATACGCATCGTGCTGTGCTGTTTGTGTTTGCTTGAGTGCATTCGCGCGCTCTCGCTTTCTCCACTTTACAATTTTTTTGTTATTATTTATCTATTCCTGAGAGTTTATCTTATTTTTTATTTGTTTATTTAAATGAAGTTGACCAGTTTCCTCCCTTCCTTCCATTATCCGTCACCGAGACAAACTGAACAAAGTTCTGAGGTCGACCTTGTAAAGATAAGGATTCAGGTCTGTCTGCTGTTTACCTTTGCTCCTGCGCGCACTGCCCTTCTCTCCACATTTATGTGTTTGTTTGTTTGTCTATCTAATCCTTTGGGTTTTTATTTCTAATGAGGTCGACCAGTTGTCTATTTATTATTTTTTTTACTACGCATCAAGCTGCGCTGCTTGTCTTTGCTCCTGTGTGCTCGCGCACACTCGCCTTTTCCACTTATTGTTATTTTTGATTTATTTTTGATTTATTTTGTCAATATAAAAAAAAATACGCATCGTGCTGTGCTGTTTGTGTTTGCTTGAGTGCATTTGCGCGCTCTCGCATTCTCCACTTTACAATTTTTTTGTTATTATTTATCTATTCCTGAGAGTTTATCTTATTTTTTATTTGTTTATTTAAATGAAGTCGACCAGTTTCCTCCCTTCCTTCCATTATCCGTCACCGAGACAAACTGAACAAAGTTCTGAGGTCGACCTTGTAAAGATAAGTATTCAGGTCTGTCTACTGTTTACCTTTGCTCCTGCGCGCACTGCCCTTCTCTCCACATTTATGTGTTTGTTTGTTTGTCTATCTAATCTTTTGGGTTTTTATTTCTAATGAGGTCGACCAGTTGTCTATTTATTATTTTTTTTACTACGCATCAAGCTGCGCTGCTTGTCTTTGCTCCTGTGTGCTCGCGCACTCTCGCCTTTTCCACTTATTTTTATTTTTGATTTATTTTTTATTTATTTTGTCAATTTAAAAAAAAATACGCATCGTGCTGTGCTGTTTGTGTTTACTTGAGTGCATTCGCGCGCTCTCGCTTTCTCCACTTTACAATTTTTTTGTTATTATTTATCTATTCCTGAGAGTTTATCTTATTTTTTATTTGTTTATTTAAATGAAGTCGACCAGTTGCCTGCCCTTCCTTCCATTATCCGTCACCGAGACAAACTGAACAAAGTTCTGAGGTCGACCTTGTAAAGATAAGGATTCAGGTCTGTCTGCTGTTTACCTTTGCTCCTGCCCGCACTGCCCTTCTCTCCACATTTATGTGTTTGTTTGTTTGTCTATCTAATCTTTTGGGTTTTTATTTCTAATGAGGTCGACCAGTTGTCTATTTATTATTTTCTTTACTACGCATCAAGCTGCGCTGCTTGTCTTTGCTCCTGTGTGCTTGCGCACTCTCGCCTTTTCCACTTATTTTTATTTTACATTTATTTTTTAGTTATTTTGTCAATTTAAAAAAAAATACGCATCGTGCTGTGCTGTTTGTGTTTGCTTGAGTGCATTCACGCGCTCTCGCTTTGTGCACTTTACAATTTTTTTGTTATTATTTATCTATTCCTGAGAGTTTATCTTATTTTTTATATGTTTATTTAAATGAAGTCGACCAGTTTCCTCCCTTCCTTCCATTATCCGTCACCGAGACAAACTGAACAAAGTTCTGAGGTCGACCTTGTAAAGATAAGGATTCAGGTCTGTCTGCTGTTTACCTTTGCTCCTGCGCGCACTGCCCTTCTCTCCACATTTATGTGTTTGTTTGTTTGTCTATCTAATCTTTTGGGTTTTTATTTCTAATGAGGTCGACCAGTTGTCTATTTATTATTTTTTTTTACTACGCATCAAGCTGCGCTGCTTGTCTTTGCTCCTGTGTGCTCGCGCACTCTCGCCTTTTCCACTTATTTTTATTTTTGATTTATTTTTGATTTATTTTGTCAATTTTAAAAAAAATTCGCATCGTGCTGTGCTGTTTGTGTTTGCTTGAGTGCATTTGCGCGCTCTCGCTTTCTCCACTTTACAATTTTTTTGTTATTATTTATCTATTCCTGAGAGTTTATCTTATTTTTTATTTGTTTATTTAAATGAAGTCGACCAGTTGCCTGCCCTTCCTTCCATTATCCGTCACCGAGAAAAACTGAACAAAGTTCTGAGGTCGACCTTGTAAAGATAAGTATTCAGGTCTGTCTGCTGTTTACCTTTGCTCCTGCGCGCATTGCCCATCTCTGCACATTTATGTGTTTGTTTGTTTGTCTATCTAATCTTTTGGGTTTTTTATTTCTAATGAGGTCGACCAGTTGTCTATTTATTATTTTTTTTTACTACGCATCAAGCTGCGCTGCTTGTCTTTGCTCCTGTGTGCTCGCGCACTCTCGCCTTTTCCACTTATTTTTATTTTGATTTATTTTTGATTTATTTTGTCAATTTAAAAAAAATACGCATCGTGCTGTGCTGTTTGTGTTTGCTTGAGTGCATTCGCGCGCTCTCGCTTTCTCCACTTTACAATTTTTTTGTTATTATTTATCTATTCCTGAGAGTTTATCTTATTTTTTTATTTGTTTATTTAAATGAAGTCGACTAGTTTCCTCCCTTCCTTCCATTATCCGTCACCGAGACAAACTGAACAAAGTTCTGAGGTCGACCTTGTAAAGATAAGGATTCAGGTCTGTCTGCTGTTTACCTTTGCTCCTGTGCGCACTGCCCTTCTCTCCACATTTATGTGTTTGTTTGTTTGTCTATCTAATCTTTTGGGTTTTTATTTCTAATGAGGTCGACCAGTTGTCTATTTATTATTTTTTTTACTACGCATCAAGCTGCGCTGCTTGTCTTTGCTCCTGTGTGCTCGCGCACTCTCGCCTTTTCCACTTATTGTTATTTTTGATTTATTTTTGATTTATTTTGTCAATATAAAAAAAAATACGCATCGTGCTGTGCTGTTTGTGTTTGCTTGAGTGCATTCGCGCGCTCTCGCTTTGTGCACTTTACAATTTTTTTGTTATTATTTATCTATTCCTGAGAGTTTATCTTATTTTTTATTTGTTTATTTAAATGAAGTCGACCAGTTTCCTCCCTTCCTTCCATTATCCGTCACCGAGACAAACTGAACAAAGTTCTGAGGTCGACCTTGTAAAGATAAGGATTCAGGTCTGTCTGCTGTTTACCTTTGCTCCTGCGCGCACTGCCCTTCTCTCCACATTTATGTGTTTGTTTGTTTGTCTATCTAATCTTTTGGGTTTTTATTTCTAATGAGGTCGACCAGTTGTCTATTTATTATTTTTTTTACTACGCATCAAGCTGCCCTGCTTGTCTTTGCTCCTGTGTGCTCGCGCACTCTCGCCTTTTCCACTTATTTTTATTTTTGATTTATTTTTGATTTATTTTGTCAATTTTAAAAAAAAATTCGCATCGTGCTGTGCTGTTTGTGTTTGCTTGAGTGCATTTGCGCGCTCTCGCATTCTCCACTTTACAATTTTTTTGTTATTATTTATCTATTCCTGAGAGTTTATCTTATTTTTTATTTGTTTATTTAAATGAAGTCGACCAGTTGCCTGCCCTTCCTTCCATTATCCGTCACCGAGAAAAACTGAACAAAGTTCTGAGGTCGACCTTGTAAAGATAAGTATTCAGGTCTGTCTACTGTTTACCTTTGCTCCTGCGCGCATTGCCCATCTCGGCACATTTATGTGTTTGTTTGTTTGTCTATCTAATCTTTTGGGTTTTTATTTCTAATGAGGTCGACCAGTTGTCTATTTATTATTTTTTTTACTACGCATCAAGCTGCGCTGCTTGTCTTTGCTCCTGTGTGCTCGCGCACTCTCGCCTTTTCCACTTATTTTTATTTTTGATTTATTTTTTATTTATTTTGTCAATTTAAAAAAAAATACGCATCGTGCTGTGCTGTTTGTGTTTACTTGAGTGCATTCGCGCGCTCTCGCTTTCTCCACTTTACAATTTTTTTGTTATTATTTATCTATTCCTGAGAGTTTATCTTATTTTTTATTTGTTTATTTAAATGAAGTCGACCAGTTGCCTGCCCTTCCTTCCATTATCCGTCACCGAGACAAACTGAACAAAGTTCTGAGGTCGACCTTGTAAAGATAAGGATTCAGGTCTGTCTGCTGTTTACCTTTGCTCCTGCCCGCACTGCCCTTCTCTCCACATTTATGTGTTTGTTTGTTTGTCTATCTAATCTTTTGGGTTTTTATTTCTAATGAGGTCGACCAGTTGTCTATTTATTATTTTCTTTACTACGCATCAAGCTGCGCTGCTTGTCTTTGCTCCTGTGTGCTTGTGCACTCTCGCCTTTTCCACTTATTTTTATTTTACATTTATTTTTTAGTTATTTTGTCAATTTAAAAAAAAATACGCATCGTGCTGTGCTGTTTGTGTTTGCTTGAGTGCATTCACGCGCTCTCGCTTTGTGCACTTTACAATTTTTTTGTTATTATTTATCTATTCCTGAGAGTTTATCTTATTTTTTATATGTTTATTTAAATGAAGTCGACCAGTTTCCTCCCTTCCTTCCATTATCCGTCACCGAGACAAACTGAACAAAGTTCTGAGGTCGACCTTGTAAAGATAAGGATTCAGGTCTGTCTGCTGTTTACCTTTGCTCCTGCGCGCACTGCCCTTCTCTCCACATTTATGTGTTTGTTTGTTTGTCTATCTAATCTTTTGGGTTTTTATTTCTAATGAGGTCGACCAGTTGTCTATTTATTATTTTTTTTACTACGCATCAAGCTGCGCTGCTTGTCTTTGCTCCTGTGTGCTCGCGCACTCTCGCCTTTTCCACTTATTTTTATTTTTGATTTATTTTTGATTTATTTTGTCAATTTTAAAAAAAAATTCGCATCGTGCTGTGCTGTTTGTGTTTGCTTGAGTGCATTTGCGCGCTCTCGCTTTCTCCACTTTACAATTTTTTTGTTATTATTTATCTATTCCTGAGAGTTTATCTTATTTTTTTATTTGTTTATTTAAATGAAGTCGACCAGTTGCCTGCCCTTCCTTCCATTATCCGTCACCGAGAAAAACTGAACAAAGTTCTGAGGTCGACCTTGTAAAGATAAGTATTCAGGTCTGTCTGCTGTTTACCTTTGCTCCTGCGCGCATTGCCCATCTCTGCACATTTATGTGTTTGTTTGTTTGTCTATCTAATCTTTTGGGTTTTTATTTCTAATGAGGTCGACCAGTTGTCTATTTATTATTTTTTTTACTACGCATCAAGCTGCGCTGCTTGTCTTTGCTCCTGTGTGCTCGCGCACTCTCGCCTTTTCCACTTATTTTTATTTTGATTTATTTTTGATTTATTTTGTCAATTTAAAAAAAATACGCATCGTGCTGTGCTGTTTGTGTTTGCTTGAGTGCATTCGCGCGCTCTCGCTTTCTCCACTTTACAATTTTTTTGTTATTATTTATCTATTCCTGAGAGTTTATCTTATTTTTTATTTGTTTATTTAAATGAAGTCGACTAGTTTCCTCCCTTCCTTCCATTATCCGTCACCGAGACAAACTGAACAAAGTTCTGAGGTCGACCTTGTAAAGATAAGGATTCAGGTCTGTCTGCTGTTTACCTTTGCTCCTGTGCGCACTGCCCTTCTCTCCACATTTATGTGTTTGTTTGTTTGTCTATCTAATCTTTTGGGTTTTTATTTCTAATGAGGTCGACCAGTTGTCTATTTATTATTTTTTTTACTACGCATCAAGCTGCGCTGCTTGTCTTTGCTCCTGTGTGCTCGCGCACTCTCGCCTTTTCCACTTATTGTTATTTTTGATTTATTTTTGATTTATTTTGTCAATATAAAAAAAAATACGCATCGTGCTGTGCTGTTTGTGTTTGCTTGAGTGCATTCGCGCGCTCTCGCTTTGTGCACTTTACAATTTTTTTGTTATTATTTATCTATTCCTGAGAGTTTATCTTATTTTTTATTTGTTTATTTAAATGAAGTCGACCAATTTCCTCCCTTCCTTCCATTATCCGTCACCGAGACAAACTGAACAAAGTTCTGAGGTCGACCTTGTAAAGATAAGGATTCAGGTCTGTCTGCTGTTTACCTTTGCTCCTGCGCGCACTGCCCTTCTCTCCACATTTATGTGTTTGTTTGTTTGTCTATCTAATCTTTTGGGTTTTTATTTCTAATGAGGTCGACCAGTTGTCTATTTATTATTTTTTTTACTACGCATCAAGCTGCCCTGCTTGTCTTTGCTCCTGTGTGCTCGCGCACTCTCGCCTTTTCCACTTATTTTTATTTTTGATTTATTTTGTCAATTTAAAAAAAAAATTCGCATCGTGCTGTGCTGTTTGTGTTTGCTTGAGTGCATTCACGCGCTCTCGCTTTGTGCACTTTACAATTTTTTTGTTATTATTTATCTATTCCTGAGAGTTTATCTTATTTTTTATATGTTTTATTTTAAATGAAGTCGACCAGTTTCCTCCCTTCCTTCCATTATCCGTCACCGAGACAAACTGAACAAAGTTCTGAGGTCGACCTTGTAAAGATAAGGATTCAGGTCTGTCTGCTGTTTACCTTTGCTCCTGCGCGCACTGCCCTTCTCTCCACATTTATGTGTTTGTTTGTTTGTCTATCTAATCTTTTGGGTTTTTATTTCTAATGAGGTCGACCAGTTGTCTATTTATTATTTTTTTTACTACGCATCAAGCTGCGCTGCTTGTCTTTGCTCCTGTGTGCTCGCGCACTCTCGCCTTTTCCACTTATTTTTATTTTTGATTTATTTTTGATTTATTTTGTCAATTTTAAAAAAAAATTCGCATCGTGCTGTGCTGTTTGTGTTTGCTTGAGTGCATTTGCGCGCTCTCGCTTTCTCCACTTTACAATTTTTTTGTTATTATTTATCTATTCCTGAGAGTTTATCTTATTTTTTATTTGTTTATTTAAATGAAGTCGACCAGTTGCCTGCCCTTCCTTCCATTATCCGTCACCGAGAAAAACTGAACAAAGTTCTGAGGTCGACCTTGTAAAGATAAGTATTCAGGTCTGTCTGCTGTTTACCTTTGCTCCTGCGCGCATTGCCCATCTCTGCACATTTATGTGTTTGTTTGTTTGTCTATCTAATCTTTTGGGTTTTTATTTCTAATGAGGTCGACCAGTTGTCTATTTATTATTTTTTTTACTACGCATCAAGCTGCGCTGCTTGTCTTTGCTCCTGTGTGCTCGCGCACTCTCGCCTTTTCCACTTATTTTTATTTTTGATTTATTTTTGATTTATTTTGTCAATTTAAAAAAATACGCATCGTGCTGTGCTGTTTGTGTTTGCTTGAGTGCATTCGCGCGCTCTCGCTTTCTCCACTTTACAATTTTTTTGTTATTATTTATCTATTCCTGAGAGTTTATCTTATTTTTTATTTGTTTATTTAAATGAAGTCGACTAGTTTCCTCCCTTCCTTCCATTATCCGTCACCGAGACAAACTGAACAAAGTTCTGAGGTCGACCTTGTAAAGATAAGGATTCAGGTCTGTCTGCTGTTTACCTTTGCTCCTGTGCGCACTGCCCTTCTCTCCACATTTATGTGTTTGTTTGTTTGTCTATCTAATCTTTTGGGTTTTTATTTCTAATGAGGTCGACCAGTTGTCTATTTATTATTTTTTTTACTACGCATCAAGCTGCGCTGCTTGTCTTTGCTCCTGTGTGCTCGCGCACTCTCGCCTTTTCCACTTATTGTTATTTTTGATTTATTTTTGATTTATTTTGTCAATATAAAAAAAAATACGCATCGTGCTGTGCTGTTTGTGTTTGCTTGAGTGCATTCGCGCGCTCTCGCTTTGTGCACTTTACAATTTTTTTGTTATTATTTATCTATTCCTGAGAGTTTATCTTATTTTTTATTTGTTTATTTAAATGAAGTCGACCAGTTTCCTCCCTTCCTTCCATTATCCGTCACCGAGACAAACTGAACAAAGTTCTGAGGTCGACCTTGTAAAGATAAGGATTCAGGTCTGTCTGCTGTTTACCTTTGCTCCTGCGCGCACTGCCCTTCTCTCCACATTTATGTGTTTGTTTGTTTGTCTATCTAATCTTTTGGGTTTTTATTTCTAATGAGGTCGACCAGTTGTCTATTTATTATTTTTTTTACTACGCATCAAGCTGCCCTGCTTGTCTTTGCTCCTGTGTGCTCGCGCACTCTCGCCTTTTCCACTTATTTTTATTTTTGATTTATTTTGTCAATTTAAAAAAAAAATTCGCATCGTGCTGTGCTGTTTGTGTTTGCTTGAGTGCATTCACGCGCTCTCGCTTTGTGCACTTTACAATTTTTTTGTTATTATTTATCTATTCCTGAGAGTTTATCTTATTTTTTATATGTTTATTTAAATGAAGTCGACCAGTTTCCTCCCTTCCTTCCATTATCCGTCACCGAGACAAACTGAACAAAGTTCTGAGGTCGACCTTGTAAAGATAAGGATTCAGGTCTGTCTGCTGTTTACCTTTGCTCCTGCGCGCACTGCCCTTCTCTCCACATTTATGTGTTTGTTTGTTTGTCTATCTAATCTTTTGGGTTTTTATTTCTAATGAGGTCGACCAGTTGTCTATTTATTATTTTTTTTTACTACGCATCAAGCTGCGCTGCTTGTCTTTGCTCCTGTGTGCTCGCGCACTCTCGCCTTTTCCACTTATTTTTATTTTTGATTTATTTTTGATTTATTTTGTCAATTTTAAAAAAAAATTCGCATCGTGCTGTGCTGTTTGTGTTTGCTTGAGTGCATTTGCGCGCTCTCGCTTTCTCCACTTTACAATTTTTTTTGTTATTATTTATCTATTCCTGAGAGTTTATCTTATTTTTTATTTGTTTATTTAAATGAAGTCGACCAGTTGCCTGCCCTTCCTTCCATTATCCGTCACCGAGAAAAACTGAACAAAGTTCTGAGGTCGACCTTGTAAAGATAAGTATTCAGGTCTGTCTGCTGTTTACCTTTGCTCCTGCGCGCATTGCCCATCTCTGCACATTTATGTGTTTGTTTGTTTGTCTATCTAATCTTTTGGGTTTTTATTTCTAATGAGGTCGACCAGTTGTCTATTTATTATTTTTTTTACTACGCATCAAGCTGCGCTGCTTGTCTTTGCTCCTGTGTGCTCGCGCACTCTCGCCTTTTCCACTTATTTTTATTTTTGATTTATTTTTGATTTATTTTGTCAATTTAAAAAAAATACGCATCGTGCTGTGCTGTTTGTGTTTGCTTGAGTGCATTCGCGCGCTCTCGCTTTCTCCACTTTACAATTTTTTTGTTATTATTTATCTATTCCTGAGAGTTTATCTTATTTTTTATTTGTTTATTTAAATGAAGTCGACTAGTTTCCTCCCTTCCTTCCATTATCCGTCACCGAGACAAACTGAACAAAGTTCTGAGGTCGACCTTGTAAAGATAAGGATTCAGGTCTGTCTGCTGTTTACCTTTGCTCCTGTGCGCACTGCCCTTCTCTCCACATTTATGTGTTTGTTTGTTTGTCTATCTAATCTTTTGGGTTTTTATTTCTAATGAGGTCGACCAGTTGTCTATTTATTATTTTTTTTACTACGCATCAAGCTGCGCTGCTTGTCTTTGCTCCTGTGTGCTCGCGCACTCTCGCCTTTTCCACTTATTGTTATTTTTGATTTATTTTTGATTTATTTTGTCAATATAAAAAAAAATACGCATCGTGCTGTGCTGTTTGTGTTTGCTTGAGTGCATTCGCGCGCTCTCGCTTTGTGCACTTTACAATTTTTTTGTTATTATTTATCTATTCCTGAGAGTTTATCTTATTTTTTATTTGTTTATTTAAATGAAGTCGACCAGTTTCCTCCCTTCCTTCCATTATCCGTCACCGAGACAAACTGAACAAAGTTCTGAGGTCGACCTTGTAAAGATAAGGATTCAGGTCTGTCTGCTGTTTACCTTTGCTCCTGCGCGCACTGCCCTTCTCTCCACATTTATGTGTTTGTTTGTTTGTCTATCTAATCTTTTGGGTTTTTATTTCTAATGAGGTCGACCAGTTGTCTATTTATTATTTTTTTTACTACGCATCAAGCTGCCCTGCTTGTCTTTGCTCCTGTGTGCTCGCGCACTCTCGCCTTTTCCACTTATTTTTATTTTTGATTTATTTTGTCAATTTAAAAAAAAAATTCGCATCGTGCTGTGCTGTTTGTGTTTGCTTGAGTGCATTTGCGCGCTCTCGCATTCTCCACTTTACAATTTTTTTGTTATTATTTATCTATTCCTGAGAGTTTATCATATTTTTTATTTGTTTATTTAAATGAAGTCGACCAGTTGCCTGCCCTTCCTTCCATTATCCGTCACCGAGAAAAACTGAACAAAGTTCTGAGGTCGACCTTGTAAAGATAAGTATTCAGGTCTGTCTGCTGTTTACCTTTGCTCCTGCGCGCATTGCCCATCTCGGCACATTTATGTGTTTGTTTGTTTGTCTATCTAATCTTTTGGGTTTTTATTTCTAATGAGGTCGACCAGTTGTCTATTTATTATTTTTTTTACTACGCATCAAGCTGCGCTGCTTGTCTTTGCTCCTGTGTGCTCGCGCACTCTCGCCTTTTCCACTTATTTTTATTTTTGATTTATTTTTTATTTATTTTGTCAATTTAAAAAAAAATACGCATCGTGCTGTGCTGTTTGTGTTTGCTTGAGTGCATTCGCGCACTCTCGCTTTCTCCACTTTACAATTTTTTTGTTATTATTTATCTATTCCTGAGAGTTTATCTTATTTTTTATTTGTTTATTTAAATGAAGTCGACCAGTTGCCTGCCCTTCCTTCCATTATCCGTCACCGAGACAAACTGAACAAAGTTCTGAGGTCGACCTTGTAAAGATAAGGATTCAGGTCTGTCTGCTGTTTACCTTTGCTCCTGCCTGCACTGCCCTTCTCTCCACATTTATGTGTTTGTTAGTTTGTCTATCTAATCTTTTGGGTTTTTATTTCTAATGAGGTCGACCAGTTGTCTATTTATTATTTTCTTTACTACGCATCAAGCTGCGCTGCTTGTCTTTGCTCCTGTGTGCTCGCGCACTCTCGCCTTTTCCACTTATTTTTATTTTTGATTTATTTTTTATTTATTTTGTCAATTTAAAAAAAAATACACATCGTGCTGTGCTGTTTGTGTTTGCTTGAGTGCATTCGCGCGCTCTCGCTTTGTGCACTTTACAATTTTTTTGTTATTATTTATCTATTCCTGAGAGTTTATCTTATTTTTTATTTGTTTATTTAAATGAAGTCGACCAGTTTCCTCCCTTCCTTCCATTATCCGTCACCGAGACAAACTGAACAAAGTTCTGAGGTCGACCTTGTAAAGATAAGGTTTCTGGTCTGTCTGCTGTTTACCTTTGCTCCTGCGCGCACTGCCCTTCTCAACACATTTATGTGTTTGTTTGTTTGTCTATCTAATCTTTTGGGTTTTTATTTCTAATGAGGTCGACCAGTTGTCTATTTATTATTTTTTTTACTACGCATAAAGCTGCGCTGCTTGTCTTTGCTCCTGTGTGCTCGCGCACTCTCGCTTTTTCCACTTATTGTTATTTTTGATTTATTTTTGATTTATTTTGTCAATATAAAAAAAATACGCATCGTGCTGTGCTGTTTGTGTTTGCTTGAGTGCATTCGCGCGCTCTCGCTTTCTCCACTTTACAATTTTTTTGTTATTATTTATCTATTCCTGAGAGTTTATCTTATTTTTTATTTGTTTATTTAAATGAAGTCGACCAGTTGCCTGCCCTTCCTTCCATTATCCGTCACCGAGACAAACTGAACAAAGTTCTGAGGTCGACCTTGTAAAGATAAGGATTCAGGTCTGTCTGCTGTTTACCTTTGCTCCTGCGCCCACTGCCCTTCTCTCCACATTTATGTATTTGTTTGTTTGTCTATCTAATCTTTTGGGTTTTTATTTCTAATGAGGTCGACCAGTTGTCTATTTATTATTTTTTTTACTACGCATCAAGCTGCGCTGCTTGTCTTTGCTCCTGTGTGCTCGCGCACTCTCGCCTTTTCCACTTATTTTTATTTTTGATTTATTTTTGATTTATTTTGTCAATTTAAAAAAAAATACGCATCGTGCTGTGCTGTTTGTGTTTGCTTGAGTGCATTCGCGCGCTCTCACTTTCTCCACTTTACAATTTTTTTGTTATTATTTATCTATTCCTGAGTGTTTATCTTATTTTTTATTTGTTTATTTAAATGAAGTCGACCAGTTGCCTGCCCTTCCTTCCATTATCCATCACCGAGACAAACTGAACAAAGTTCTGAGGTCGACCTTGTAAAGATAAGGATTCAGGTCTGTCTGCTGTTTACCTTTGCTCCTGCGCGCACTGCCCTTCTCTCCACATTTATATGTTTGTTTGTTTGTCTATCTAATCTTTTGGGTTTTTACTTCTAATGAGGTCGACCAGTTGTCTATTTATTATTTTTTTTACTACGCATCAAGATGCGCTGCTTGTCTTTGCTCCTGTGTGCTCGCGCACTCTCGCCTTTTCCACTTAATTTTATTTTTGATTTATTTTTGATTTATTTTGTCAATTTAAAAAAAAATACGCATCGTGCTGTGCTGTTTGTGTTTGCTTGAGTGCATTCGCGCGCTCTCGCTTTCTCCACTTTACAATTTTTTGTTATTATTTATCTATTCCTGAGAGTTTATCTTATATTTTATTTGTTTATTTAAATGAAGTCGACCAGTTTCCTGCCCTTCCTTCCATTATCCGTCACCGAGACAAACTGAACAAAGTTCTGAGGTCGACCTTGTAAAGATAAGGATTCAGGTCTGTCTGCTGTTTACCTTTGCTCCTGCGCGCACTGCCCTTCTCTCCACATTTATGTGTTTGTTTGTTTGTCTATCTAATCTTTTGGGTTTTTATTTCTAATGAGGTCGACCAGTTGTCTATTTATTATTTTTTTTACTACGCATCAAGCTGCGCTGCTTGTCTTTGCTCCTGTATGCTCGCGCACTCTCGCCTTTTCCACTTAATGTTATTTTTGATTTATTTTTGATTTATTTTGTCAATATAAAAAAAATACGCATCGTGCTGTGCTGTTTGTGTTTGCTTGAGTGCATTCGCGCGCTCTCGCTTTCTCCACTTTACAATTTTTTTGTTATTATTTATCTATTCCTGAGAGTTTATCTTATTTTTTATTTGTTTATTTAAATGAAGTCGACCAGTTGCCTGCCCTTCCTTCCATTATCCGTCACCGAGAAAAACTGAACAAAGTTCTGAGGTCGACCTTGTAAAGATAAGGATTCAGGTCTGTCTGCTGTTTACCTTTGCTCCTGCGCGCACTGCCCTTCTCTCCCCATTTATGTGTTTGTTTGTTTTTCTATCTAATCTTTTGGGTTTTTATTTCTAATGAGGTCGACCAGTTGTCTATTTATTATTTTTTTTACTACGCATCAAGCTGCGCTGCTTGTCTTTGCTCCTGTGTGCTCGCGCACTCTCGCCTTTTCCACTTATTTTTATTTTTGATTTATTTTTGATTTATTTTGTCAATTTAAAAAAAAATACGCATCGTGCTGTGCTGTTTGTGTTTGCTTGAGTGCATTCACGCGCTCTCGCTTTGTGCACTTTACAATTTTTTTGTTATTATTTATCTATTCCTGAGAGTTTACTTATTTTTTATTTGTTTATTTTAATGAAGTCGACCAGATTCCTCCCTTCCTTCCATTATCCGTCACCGAGACAAACTGAACAAAGTTCTGAGGTCGACCTTGTAAAGATAAGGATTCAGGTCTGTCTGCTGTTTACCTTTGCTCCTGCGCGCACTGCCCTTCTCTCCACATTTATGTATTTGTTTGTTTGTCTATCTAATCTTTTGGGTTTTTATTTCTAATGAGGTCGACCAGTTGTCTATTTATTATTTTTTTTACTACGCATCAAGCTGCGCTGCTTGTCTTTGCTCCTGTGTGCTCGCGCACTCTCGCCTTTTCCACTTATTGTTATTTTTTATTTATTTTGTCAATATAAAAAAAATACGCATCGTGCTGTGCTGTTTGTGTTTGCTTGAGTGCATTCGCGCGCTCTTGCTTTCTGCACTTTACAATTTTTTTGTTATTATTTATCTATTCCTGAGAGTTTATCTTATTTTTTATTTGTTTATTTAAATGAAGTCGACCAGTTGCCTGCCCTTCCTTCCATTATCCGTCACCGAGACAAACTGAAGAAAGTTCTGAGGTCGACCTTTTAAAGATAAGGATTCAGGTCTGTCTGCTGTTTACCTTTGCTCCTGCGCGCACTGCCCTTCTCTCCACATTTATGTGTTTGTTTGTTTGTCTATCTAATCTTTTGGGTTTTTATTTCTAATGAGGTCGACCAGTTGTCTATTTATTATTTTTTTTACTACGCATCAAGCTGCCCTGCTTGTCTTTGCTCCTGTGTGCTCGCGCACTCTCGCCTTTTCCACTTATTTTTATTTTTGATTTATTTTGTCAATTTAAAAAAAAAATTCGCATCGTGCTGTGCTGTTTGTGTTTGCTTGAGTGCATTCACGCGCTCTCGCTTTGTGCACTTTACAATTTTTTTGTTATTATTTATCTATTCCTGAGAGTTTATCTTATTTTTTATATGTTTATTTAAATGAAGTCGACCAGTTTCCTCCCTTCCTTCCATTATCCGTCACCGAGACAAACTGAACAAAGTTCTGAGGTCGACCTTGTAAAGATAAGGATTCAGGTCTGTCTGCTGTTTACCTTTGCTCCTGCGCGCACTGCCCTTCTCTCCACATTTATGTGTTTGTTTGTTTGTCTATCTAATCTTTTGGGTTTTTATTTCTAATGAGGTCGACCAGTTGTCTATTTATTATTTTTTTTTACTACGCATCAAGCTGCGCTGCTTGTCTTTGCTCCTGTGTGCTCGCGCACTCTCGCCTTTTCCACTTATTTTTATTTTTGATTTATTTTTGATTTATTTTGTCAATTTTAAAAAAAAATTCGCATCGTGCTGTGCTGTTTGTGTTTGCTTGAGTGCATTTGCGCGCTCTCGCTTTCTCCACTTTACAATTTTTTTGTTATTATTTATCTATTCCTGAGAGTTTATCTTATTTTTTATTTGTTTATTTAAATGAAGTCGACCAGTTGCCTGCCCTTCCTTCCATTATCCGTCACCGAGAAAAACTGAACAAAGTTCTGAGGTCGACCTTGTAAAGATAAGTATTCAGGTCTGTCTGCTGTTTACCTTTGCTCCTGCGCGCATTGCCCATCTCTGCACATTTATGTGTTTGTTTGTTTGTCTATCTAATCTTTTGGGTTTTTATTTCTAATGAGGTCGACCAGTTGTCTATTTATTATTTTTTTTACTACGCATCAAGCTGCGCTGCTTGTCTTTGCTCCTGTGTGCTCGCGCACTCTCGCCTTTTCCACTTATTTTTATTTTTGATTTATTTTTGATTTATTTTGTCAATTTAAAAAAAATACGCATCGTGCTGTGCTGTTTGTGTTTGCTTGAGTGCATTCGCGCGCTCTCGCTTTCTCCACTTTACAATTTTTTTGTTATTATTTATCTATTCCTGAGAGTTTATCTTATTTTTTATTTGTTTATTTAAATGAAGTCGACTAGTTTCCTCCCTTCCTTCCATTATCCGTCACCGAGACAAACTGAACAAAGTTCTGAGGTCGACCTTGTAAAGATAAGGATTCAGGTCTGTCTGCTGTTTACCTTTGCTCCTGTGCGCACTGCCCTTCTCTCCACATTTATGTGTTTGTTTGTTTGTCTATCTAATCTTTTGGGTTTTTATTTCTAATGAGGTCGACCAGTTGTCTATTTATTATTTTTTTTACTACGCATCAAGCTGCGCTGCTTGTCTTTGCTCCTGTGTGCTCGCGCACTCTCGCCTTTTCCACTTATTGTTATTTTTGATTTATTTTTGATTTATTTTGTCAATATAAAAAAAAATACGCATCGTGCTGTGCTGTTTGTGTTTGCTTGAGTGCATTCGCGCGCTCTCGCTTTGTGCACTTTACAATTTTTTTGTTATTATTTATCTATTCCTGAGAGTTTATCTTATTTTTTATTTGTTTATTTAAATGAAGTCGACCAGTTTCCTCCCTTCCTTCCATTATCCGTCACCGAGACAAACTGAACAAAGTTCTGAGGTCGACCTTGTAAAGATAAGGATTCAGGTCTGTCTGCTGTTTACCTTTGCTCCTGCGCGCACTGCCCTTCTCTCCACATTTATGTGTTTGTTTGTTTGTCTATCTAATCTTTTGGGTTTTTATTTCTAATGAGGTCGACCAGTTGTCTATTTATTATTTTTTTTACTACGCATCAAGCTGCCCTGCTTGTCTTTGCTCCTGTGTGCTCGCGCACTCTCGCCTTTTCCACTTATTTTTATTTTTGATTTATTTTGTCAATTTAAAAAAAAAATTCGCATCGTGCTGTGCTGTTTGTGTTTGCTTGAGTGCATTTGCGCGCTCTCGCATTCTCCACTTTACAATTTTTTTGTTATTATTTATCTATTCCTGAGAGTTTATCATATTTTTTATTTGTTTATTTAAATGAAGTCGACCAGTTGCCTGCCCTTCCTTCCATTATCCGTCACCGAGAAAAACTGAACAAAGTTCTGAGGTCGACCTTGTAAAGATAAGTATTCAGGTCTGTCTGCTGTTTACCTTTGCTCCTGCGCGCATTGCCCATCTCGGCACATTTATGTGTTTGTTTGTTTGTCTATCTAATCTTTTGGGTTTTTATTTCTAATGAGGTCGACCAGTTGTCTATTTATTATTTTTTTTACTACGCATCAAGCTGCGCTGCTTGTCTTTGCTCCTGTGTGCTCGCGCACTCTCGCCTTTTCCACTTATTTTTATTTTTGATTTATTTTTTATTTATTTTGTCAATTTAAAAAAAAATACGCATCGTGCTGTGCTGTTTGTGTTTGCTTGAGTGCATTCGCGCACTCTCGCTTTCTCCACTTTACAATTTTTTTGTTATTATTTATCTATTCCTGAGAGTTTATCTTATTTTTTATTTGTTTATTTAAATGAAGTCGACCAGTTGCCTGCCCTTCCTTCCATTATCCGTCACCGAGACAAACTGAACAAAGTTCTGAGGTCGACCTTGTAAAGATAAGGATTCAGGTCTGTCTGCTGTTTACCTTTGCTCCTGCCTGCACTGCCCTTCTCTCCACATTTATGTGTTTGTTAGTTTGTCTATCTAATCTTTTGGGTTTTTATTTCTAATGAGGTCGACCAGTTGTCTATTTATTATTTTCTTTACTACGCATCAAGCTGCGCTGCTTGTCTTTGCTCCTGTGTGCTCGCGCACTCTCGCCTTTTCCACTTATTTTTATTTTTGATTTATTTTTTATTTATTTTGTCAATTTAAAAAAAAATACACATCGTGCTGTGCTGTTTGTGTTTGCTTGAGTGCATTCGCGCGCTCTCGCTTTGTGCACTTTACAATTTTTTTGTTATTATTTATCTATTCCTGAGAGTTTATCTTATTTTTTATTTGTTTATTTAAATGAAGTCGACCAGTTTCCTCCCTTCCTTCCATTATCCGTCACCGAGACAAACTGAACAAAGTTCTGAGGTCGACCTTGTAAAGATAAGGTTTCTGGTCTGTCTGCTGTTTACCTTTGCTCCTGCGCGCACTGCCCTTCTCAACACATTTATGTGTTTGTTTGTTTGTCTATCTAATCTTTTGGGTTTTTATTTCTAATGAGGTCGACCAGTTGTCTATTTATTATTTTTTTTACTACGCATAAAGCTGCGCTGCTTGTCTTTGCTCCTGTGTGCTCGCGCACTCTCGCTTTTTCCACTTATTGTTATTTTTGATTTATTTTTGATTTATTTTGTCAATATAAAAAAAATACGCATCGTGCTGTGCTGTTTGTGTTTGCTTGAGTGCATTCGCGCGCTCTCGCTTTCTCCACTTTACAATTTTTTTGTTATTATTTATCTATTCCTGAGAGTTTATCTTATTTTTTATTTGTTTATTTAAATGAAGTCGACCAGTTGCCT
The DNA here is from genome assembly GCF_023159225.1 of Perognathus longimembris pacificus. Taxonomy (NCBI): domain Eukaryota; kingdom Metazoa; phylum Chordata; class Mammalia; order Rodentia; family Heteromyidae; genus Perognathus; species Perognathus longimembris. The sequence continues at coordinate 262,462 of NW_025959867.1, read as the reverse complement.
GCCCTTCCTTCCATTATCCGTCACCGAGACAAACTGAACAAAGTTCTGAGGTCGACCTTGTAAAGATAAGGATTCAGGTCTGTCTGCTGTTTACCTTTGCTCCTGCGCCCACTGCCCTTCTCTCCACATTTATGTATTTGTTTGTTTGTCTATCTAATCTTTTGGGTTTTTATTTCTAATGAGGTCGACCAGTTGTCTATTTATTATTTTTTTTACTACGCATCAAGCTGCGCTGCTTGTCTTTGCTCCTGTGTGCTCGCGCACTCTCGCCTTTTCCACTTATTTTTATTTTTGATTTATTTTTGATTTATTTTGTCAATTTAAAAAAAAATACGCATCGTGCTGTGCTGTTTGTGTTTGCTTGAGTGCATTCGCGCGCTCTCACTTTCTCCACTTTACAATTTTTTTGTTATTATTTATCTATTCCTGAGTGTTTATCTTATTTTTTATTTGTTTATTTAAATGAAGTCGACCAGTTGCCTGCCCTTCCTTCCATTATCCATCACCGAGACAAACTGAACAAAGTTCTGAGGTCGACCTTGTAAAGATAAGGATTCAGGTCTGTCTGCTGTTTACCTTTGCTCCTGCGCGCACTGCCCTTCTCTCCACATTTATATGTTTGTTTGTTTGTCTATCTAATCTTTTGGGTTTTTACTTCTAATGAGGTCGACCAGTTGTCTATTTATTATTTTTTTTACTACGCATCAAGATGCGCTGCTTGTCTTTGCTCCTGTGTGCTCGCGCACTCTCGCCTTTTCCACTTAATTTTATTTTTGATTTATTTTTGATTTATTTTGTCAATTTAAAAAAAAATACGCATCGTGCTGTGCTGTTTGTGTTTGCTTGAGTGCATTCGCGCGCTCTCGCTTTCTCCACTTTACAATTTTTTGTTATTATTTATCTATTCCTGAGAGTTTATCTTATATTTTATTTGTTTATTTAAATGAAGTCGACCAGTTTCCTGCCCTTCCTTCCATTATCCGTCACCGAGACAAACTGAACAAAGTTCTGAGGTCGACCTTGTAAAGATAAGGATTCAGGTCTGTCTGCTGTTTACCTTTGCTCCTGCGCGCACTGCCCTTCTCTCCACATTTATGTGTTTGTTTGTTTGTCTATCTAATCTTTTGGGTTTTTATTTCTAATGAGGTCGACCAGTTGTCTATTTATTATTTTTTTTACTACGCATCAAGCTGCGCTGCTTGTCTTTGCTCCTGTATGCTCGCGCACTCTCGCCTTTTCCACTTAATGTTATTTTTGATTTATTTTTGATTTATTTTGTCAATATAAAAAAAATACGCATCGTGCTGTGCTGTTTGTGTTTGCTTGAGTGCATTCGCGCGCTCTCGCTTTCTCCACTTTACAATTTTTTTGTTATTATTTATCTATTCCTGAGAGTTTATCTTATTTTTTATTTGTTTATTTAAATGAAGTCGACCAGTTGCCTGCCCTTCCTTCCATTATCCGTCACCGAGAAAAACTGAACAAAGTTCTGAGGTCGACCTTGTAAAGATAAGGATTCAGGTCTGTCTGCTGTTTACCTTTGCTCCTGCGCGCACTGCCCTTCTCTCCCCATTTATGTGTTTGTTTGTTTTTCTATCTAATCTTTTGGGTTTTTATTTCTAATGAGGTCGACCAGTTGTCTATTTATTATTTTTTTTACTACGCATCAAGCTGCGCTGCTTGTCTTTGCTCCTGTGTGCTCGCGCACTCTCGCCTTTTCCACTTATTTTTATTTTTGATTTATTTTTGATTTATTTTGTCAATTTAAAAAAAAATACGCATCGTGCTGTGCTGTTTGTGTTTGCTTGAGTGCATTCACGCGCTCTCGCTTTGTGCACTTTACAATTTTTTTGTTATTATTTATCTATTCCTGAGAGTTTACTTATTTTTTATTTGTTTATTTTAATGAAGTCGACCAGATTCCTCCCTTCCTTCCATTATCCGTCACCGAGACAAACTGAACAAAGTTCTGAGGTCGACCTTGTAAAGATAAGGATTCAGGTCTGTCTGCTGTTTACCTTTGCTCCTGCGCGCACTGCCCTTCTCTCCACATTTATGTATTTGTTTGTTTGTCTATCTAATCTTTTGGGTTTTTATTTCTAATGAGGTCGACCAGTTGTCTATTTATTATTTTTTTTACTACGCATCAAGCTGCGCTGCTTGTCTTTGCTCCTGTGTGCTCGCGCACTCTCGCCTTTTCCACTTATTGTTATTTTTTATTTATTTTGTCAATATAAAAAAAATACGCATCGTGCTGTGCTGTTTGTGTTTGCTTGAGTGCATTCGCGCGCTCTTGCTTTCTGCACTTTACAATTTTTTTGTTATTATTTATCTATTCCTGAGAGTTTATCTTATTTTTTATTTGTTTATTTAAATGAAGTCGACCAGTTGCCTGCCCTTCCTTCCATTATCCGTCACCGAGACAAACTGAAGAAAGTTCTGAGGTCGACCTTTTAAAGATAAGGATTCAGGTCTGTCTGCTGTTTACCTTTGCTCCTGCGCGCACTGCCCTTCTCTCCACATTTATGTGTTTGTTTGTTTGTCTATCTAATCTTTTGGGTTTTTATTTCTAATGAGGTCGACCAGTTGTCTATTTATTATTTTTTTTACTACGCATCAAGCTGCGCTGCTTGTCTTTGCTCCTGTGTGCTGCTGCACTCTCGCCTTTTCCACTAATTTTTATTTTTGATTTATTTTTATTTATTTTGTCAATTTAAAAAAAAATACGCATCGTGCTGTGCTGTTTGTGTTTTCTTGAGTGCATTCGCGCGCTCTCGCTTTCTCCACTTTATAATTTTTTTGTTATTATTTATCTATTCCTGTGAGTTTATCTTATTTTTTATTTGTTTATTTAAATGAAGTCGACCAGTTTCCTCCCTTCCTTCCATTATCCGTCACCGAGACAAACTGAACAAAGTTCTGAGGTCGACCTTGTAAAGATAAGGATTCAGGTCTGTCTGCTGTTTACCTTTGCTCCTGCGCGCACTGCCCTTCTCTCCACATTTATGTGTTTGTTTGTTTGTCTATCTAATCTTTTGGGTTTTTATTTCTAATGAGGTCGACCAGTTGTCTATTTATTATTTTTTTTACTACGCATCAAGCTGCGCTGCTTGTCTTTGCTCCTGTATGCTCGCGCACTCTCGCCTTTTCCACTTAATGTTATTTTTGATTTATTTTTGATTTATTTTGTCAATATAAAAAAAATACGCATCGTGCTGTGCTGTTTGTGTTTGCTTGAGTGCATTCGCGCGCTCTCGCTTTCTCCACTTTACAATTTTTTTGTTATTATTTATCTATTCCTGAGAGTTTATCTTATTTTTTATTTGTTTATTTAAATGAAGTCGACCAGTTGCCTGCCCTTCCTTCCATTATCCGTCACCGAGACAAACTGAACAAAGTTCTGAGGTCGACCTTGTAAAGATAAGGATTCAGGTCTGTCTGCTGTTTACCTTTGCTCCTGCGCGCACTGCCCTTCTCTCCCCATTTATGTGTTTGTTTGTTTTTCTATCTAATCTTTTGGGTTTTTATTTCTAATGAGGTCGACCAGTTGTCTATTTATTATTTTTTTTACTACGCATCAAGCTGCGCTGCTTGTCTTTGCTCCTGTGTGCTCGCGCACTCTCGCCTTTTCCACTTATTTTTATTTTTGATTTATTTTTGATTTATTTTGTCAATTTAAAAAAAAAATACGCATCGTGCTGTGCTGTTTGTGTTTGCTTGAGTGCATTCACGCGCTCTCGCTTTGTGCACTTTACAATTTTTTTGTTATTATTTATCTATTCCTGAGAGTTTACTTATTTTTTATTTGTTTATTTTAATGAAGTCGACCAGATTCCTCCCTTCCTTCCATTATCCGTCACCGAGACAAACTGAACAAAGTTCTGAGGTCGACCTTGTAAAGATAAGGATTCAGGTCTGTCTGCTGTTTACCTTTGCTCCTGCGCGCACTGCCCTTCTCTCCACATTTATGTATTTGTTTGTTTGTCCATCTAATCTTTTGGGTTTTTATTTCTAATGAGGTCGACCAGTTGTCTATTTATTATTTTTTTTACTACGCATCAAGCTGCGCTGCTTGTCTTTGCTCCTGTGTGCTCGCGCACTCTCGCCTTTTCCACTTATTGTTATTTTTGATTTATTTTTGATTTATTTTGTCAATATAAAAAAAAATACGCATCGTGCTGTGCTGTTTGTGTTTGCTTGAGTGCATTCGCGCGCTCTCGCTTTGTGCACTTTACAATTTTTTTGTTATTATTTATCTATTCCTGAGAGTTTATCTTATTTTTTATTTGTTTATTTAAATGAAGTCGACCAGTTTCCTCCCTTCCTTCCATTATCCGTCACCGAGACAAACTGAACAAAGTTCTGAGGTCGACCTTGTAAAGATAAGGATTCAGGTCTGTCTGCTGTTTACCTTTGCTCCTGCGCGCACTGCCCTTCTCTCCACATTTATGTGTTTGTTTGTTTGTCTATCTAATCTTTTGGGTTTTTATTTCTAATGAGGTCGACCAGTTGTCTATTTATTATTTTTTTTACTACGCATCAAGCTGCGCTGCTTGTCTTTGCTCCTGTGTGCTCGCGCACTCTCGCCTTTTCCACTTATTTTTATTTTTGATTTATTTTTGATTTATTTTGTCAATTTAAAAAAAAATACGCATCGTGCTGTGCTGTTTGTGTTTGCTTGAGTGCATTCGCGCGCTCTCACTTTCTCCACTTTACAATTTTTTGTTATTATTTATCTATTCCTGAGTGTTTATCTTATTTTTTATTTGTTTATTTAAATGAAGTCGACCAGTTGCCTGCCCTTCCTTCCATTATCCATCACCGAGACAAACTGAACAAAGTTCTGAGGTCGACCTTGTAAAGATAAGGATTCAGGTCTGTCTGCTGTTTACCTTTGCTCCTGTGCGCACTGCCCTTCTCTCCACATTTATATGTTTGTTTGTTTGTCTATCTAATCTTTTGGGTTTTTACTTCTAATGAGGTCGACCAGTTGTCTATTTATTATTTTTTTTACTACGCATCAAGATGCGCTGCTTGTCTTTGCTCCTGTGTGCTCGCGCACTCTCGCCTTTTCCACTTAATTTTATTTTTGATTTATTTTTGATTTATTTTGTCAATTTAAAAAAAAATACGCATCGTGCTGTGCTGTTTGTGTTTGCTTGAGTGCATTCGCGCGCTCTCGCTTTCTCCACTTTACAATTTTTTGTTATTATTTATCTATTCCTGAGAGTTTATCTTATATTTTATTTGTTTATTTAAATGAAGTCGACCAGTTTCCTGCCCTTCCTTCCATTATCCGTCACCGAGACAAACTGAACAAAGTTCTGAGGTCGACCTTGTAAAGATAAGGATTCAGGTCTGTCTGCTGTTTACCTTTGCTCCTGCGCGCACTGCCCTTCTCTCCACATTTATGTGTTTGTTTGTTTGTCTATCTAATCTTTTGGGTTTTTATTTCTAATGAGGTCGACCAGTTGTCTATTTATTATTTTTTTTACTACGCATCAAGCTGCGCTGCTTGTCTTTGCTCCTGTATGCTCGCGCACTCTCGCCTTTTCCACTTAATGTTATTTTTGATTTATTTTTGATTTATTTTGTCAATATAAAAAAAATACGCATCGTGCTGTGCTGTTTGTGTTTGCTTGAGTGCATTCGCGCGCTCTCGCTTTCTCCACTTTACAATTTTTTTGTTATTATTTATCTATTCCTGAGAGTTTATCTTATTTTTTATTTGTTTATTTAAATGAAGTCGACCAGTTGCCTGCCCTTCCTTCCATTATCCGTCACCGAGACAAACTGAACAAAGTTCTGAGGTCGACCTTGTAAAGATAAGGATTCAGGTCTGTCTGCTGTTTACCTTTGCTCCTGCGCGCACTGCCCTTCTCTCCCCATTTATGTGTTTGTTTGTTTTTCTATCTAATCTTTTGGGTTTTTATTTCTAATGAGGTCGACCAGTTGTCTATTTATTATTTTTTTTACTACGCATCAAGCTGCGCTGCTTGTCTTTGCTCCTGTGTGCTCGCGCACTCTCGCCTTTTCCACTTATTTTTATTTTTGATTTATTTTTGATTTATTTTGTCAATTTAAAAAAAAAATACGCATCGTGCTGTGCTGTTTGTGTTTGCTTGAGTGCATTCACGCGCTCTCGCTTTGTGCACTTTACAATTTTTTTGTTATTATTTATCTATTCCTGAGAGTTTACTTATTTTTTATTTGTTTATTTTAATGAAGTCGACCAGATTCCTCCCTTCCTTCCATTATCCGTCACCGAGACAAACTGAACAAAGTTCTGAGGTCGACCTTGTAAAGATAAGGATTCAGGTCTGTCTGCTGTTTACCTTTGCTCCTGCGCGCACTGCCCTTCTCTCCACATTTATGTATTTGTTTGTTTGTCTATCTAATCTTTTGGGTTTTTATTTCTAATGAGGTCGACCAGTTGTCTATTTATTATTTTTTTTACTACGCATCAAGCTGCGCTGCTTGTCTTTGCTCCTGTGTGCTCGCGCACTCTCGCCTTTTCCACTTATTGTTATTTTTGATTTATTTTTTATTTATTTTGTCAATATAAAAAAAAATACGCATCGTGCTGTGCTGTTTGTGTTTGCTTGAGTGCATTCGCGCGCTCTCGCTTTGTGCACTTTACAATTTTTTTGTTATTATTTATCTATTCCTGAGAGTTTATCTTATTTTTTATTTGTTTATTTAAATGAAGTCGACCAGTTTCCTCCCTTCCTTCCATTATCCGTCACCGAGACAAACTGAACAAAGTTCTGAGGTCGACCTTGTAAAGATAAGGATTCAGGTCTGTCTGCTGTTTACCTTTGCTCCTGCGCGCACTGCCCTTCTCTCCACATTTATGTGTTTGTTTGTTTGTCTATCTAATCTTTTGGGTTTTTATTTCTAATGAGGTCGACCAGTTGTCTATTTATTATTTTTTTTACTACGCATCAAGCTGCGCTGCTTGTCTTTGCTCCTGTGTGCTCGCGCACTCTCGCCTTTTCCACTTATTTTTATTTTTGATTTATTTTTGATTTATTTTGTCAATTTAAAAAAAAATACGCATCGTGCTGTGCTGTTTGTGTTTGCTTGAGTGCATTCGCGCGCTCTCACTTTCTCCACTTTACAATTTTTTTGTTATTATTTATCTATTCCTGAGTGTTTATCTTATTTTTTATTTGTTTATTTAAATGAAGTCGACCAGTTGCCTGCCCTTCCTTCCATTATCCATCACCGAGACAAACTGAACAAAGTTCTGAGGTCGACCTTGTAAAGATAAGGATTCAGGTCTGTCTGCTGTTTACCTTTGCTCCTGTGCGCACTGCCCTTCTCTCCACATTTATATGTTTGTTTGTTTGTCTATCTAATCTTTTGGGTTTTTACTTCTAATGAGGTCGACCAGTTGTCTATTTATTATTTTTTTTACTACGCATCAAGATGCGCTGCTTGTCTTTGCTCCTGTGTGCTCGCGCACTCTCGCCTTTTCCACTTAATTTTATTTTTGATTTATTTTTGATTTATTTTGTCAATTTAAAAAAAAATACGCATCGTGCTGTGCTGTTTGTGTTTGCTTGAGTGCATTCGCGCGCTCTCGCTTTCTCCACTTTACAATTTTTTGTTATTATTTATCTATTCCTGAGAGTTTATCTTATATTTTATTTGTTTATTTAAATGAAGTCGACCAGTTTCCTGCCCTTCCTTCCATTATCCGTCACCGAGACAAACTGAACAAAGTTCTGAGGTCGACCTTGTAAAGATAAGGATTCAGGTCTGTCTGCTGTTTACCTTTGCTCCTGCGCGCACTGCCCTTCTCTCCACATTTATGTGTTTGTTTGTTTGTCTATCTAATCTTTTGGGTTTTTATTTCTAATGAGGTCGACCAGTTGTCTATTTATTATTTTTTTTACTACGCATCAAGCTGCGCTGCTTGTCTTTGCTCCTGTATGCTCGCGCACTCTCGCCTTTTCCACTTAATGTTATTTTTGATTTATTTTTGATTTATTTTGTCAATATAAAAAAAATACGCATCGTGCTGTGCTGTTTGTGTTTGCTTGAGTGCATTCGCGCGCTCTCGCTTTCTCCACTTTACAATTTTTTTGTTATTATTTATCTATTCCTGAGAGTTTATCTTATTTTTATTTGTTTATTTAAATGAAGTCGACCAGTTGCCTGCCCTTCCTTCCATTATCCGTCACCGAGACAAACTGAACAAAGTTCTGAGGTCGACCTTGTAAAGATAAGGATTCAGGTCTGTCTGCTGTTTACCTTTGCTCCTGCGCGCACTGCCCTTCTCTCCCCATTTATGTGTTTGTTTGTTTTTCTATCTAATCTTTTGGGTTTTTATTTCTAATGAGGTCGACCAGTTGTCTATTTATTATTTTTTTTACTACGCATCAAGCTGCGCTGCTTGTCTTTGCTCCTGTGTGCTCGCGCACTCTCGCCTTTTCCACTTATTTTTATTTTTGATTTATTTTTGATTTATTTTGTCAATTTAAAAAAAAATACGCATCGTGCTGTGCTGTTTGTGTTTGCTTGAGTGCATTCACGCGCTCTCGCTTTGTGCACTTTACAATTTTTTTGTTATTATTTATCTATTCCTGAGAGTTTACTTATTTTTTATTTGTTTATTTTAATGAAGTCGACCAGATTCCTCCCTTCCTTCCATTATCCGTCACCGAGACAAACTGAACAAAGTTCTGAGGTCGACCTTGTAAAGATAAGGATTCAGGTCTGTCTGCTGTTTACCTTTGCTCCTGCGCGCACTGCCCTTCTCTCCACATTTATGTATTTGTTTGTTTGTCTATCTAATCTTTTGGGTTTTTATTTCTAATGAGGTCGACCAGTTGTCTATTTATTATTTTTTTTACTACGCATCAAGCTGCGCTGCTTGTCTTTGCTCCTGTGTGCTCGCGCACTCTCGCCTTTTCCACTTATTGTTATTTTTGATTTATTTTTTATTTATTTTGTCAATATAAAAAAAAATACGCATCGTGCTGTGCTGTTTGTGTTTGCTTGAGTGCATTCGCGCGCTCTCGCTTTGTGCACTTTACAATTTTTTTGTTATTATTTATCTATTCCTGAGAGTTTATCTTATTTTTTATTTGTTTATTTAAATGAAGTCGACCAGTTTCCTCCCTTCCTTCCATTATCCGTCACCGAGACAAACTGAACAAAGTTCTGAGTTCGACCTTGTAAAGATAAGGATTCAGGTCTGTCTGCTGTTTACCTTTGCTCCTGCGCGCACTGCCCTTCTCTCCACATTTATGTGTTTGTTTGTTTGTCTATCTAATCTTTTGGGTTTTTATTTCTAATGAGGTCGACCAGTTGTCTATTTATTATTTTTTTTACTACGCATCAAGCTGCGCTGCTTGTCTTTGCTCCTGTGTGCACGCGCACTCTCGCCTTTTCCACTTATTTTTATTTTTGATTTATTTTTTATTTATTTTGTCAATTTAAAAAAAAATACGCATCGTGCTGTGCTGTTTGTGTTTGCTTGAGTGCATTCGCGCGCTCTCACTTTCTCCACTTTACAATTTTTTTGTTATTATCTATCTATTCCTGAGTGTTTATCTTATTTTTTATTTGTTTATTTAAATGAAGTCGACCAGTTGCCTGCCCTTCCTTCCATTATCCATCACCGAGACAAACTGAACAAAGTTCTGAGGTCGACCTTGTAAAGATAAGGATTCAGGTCTGTCTGCTGTTTACCTTTGCTCCTGTGCGCACTGCCCTTCTCTCCACATTTATATGTTTGTTTGTTTGTCTATCTAATCTTTTGGGTTTTTACTTCTAATGAGGTCGACCAGTTGTCTATTTATTATTTTTTTTACTACGCATCAAGATGCGCTGCTTGTCTTTGCTCCTGTGTGCTCGCGCACTCTCGCCTTTTCCACTTAATTTTATTTTTGATTTATTTTTGATTTATTTTGTCAATTTAAAAAAAAATACGCATCGTGCTGTGCTGTTTGTGTTTGCTTGAGTGCATTCGCGCGCTCTCGCTTTCTCCACTTTACAATTTTTTGTTATTATTTATCTATTCCTGAGAGTTTATCTTATATTTTATTTGTTTATTTAAATGAAGTCGACCAGTTTCCTGCCCTTCCTTCCATTATCCATCACCGAGACAAACTGAACAAAGTTCTGAGGTCGACCTTGTAAAGATAAGGATTCAGGTCTGTCTGCTGTTTACCTTTGCTCCTGCGTGCACTGCCAATCTCTCCACATTTATGTGTTTGTTTGTTTGTCTATCTAATCTTTTGGGTTTTTATTTCTAATGAGGTCGACCAGTTGTCTATTTATTATTTTTTTTACTACGCATCAAGCTGCGCTGCTTGTCTTTGCTCCTGTATGCTCGCGCACTCTCGCCTTTTCCACTTAATGTTATTTTTGATTTATTTTTGATTTATTTTGTCAATATAAAAAAAATACGCATCGTGCTGTGCTGTTTGTGTTTGCTTGAGTGCATTCGCGCGCTCTCGCTTTCTCCACTTTACAATTTTTTTGTTATTATTTATCTATTCCTGAGAGTTTATCTTATTTTTTATTTGTTTATTTAAATGAAGTCGACCAGTTGCCTGCCCTTCCTTCCATTATCCGTCACCGAGACAAACTGAACAAAGTTCTGAGGTCGACCTTGTAAAGATAAGGATTCAGGTCTGTCTGCTGTTTACCTTTGCTCCTGCGCGCACTGCCCTTCTCTCCCCATTTATGTGTTTGTTTGTTTTTCTATCTAATCTTTTGGGTTTTTATTTCTAATGAGGTCGACCAGTTGTCTATTTATTATTTTTTTTACTACGCATCAAGCTGCGCTGCTTGTCTTTGCTCCTGTGTGCTCGCGCACTCTCGCCTTTTCCACTTATTTTTATTTTTGATTTATTTTTGATTTATTTTGTCAATTTAAAAAAAAAAAACGCATCGTGCTGTGCTGTTTGTGTTTGCTTGAGTGCATTCACGCGCTCTCGCTTTGTGCACTTTACAATTTTTTTGTTATTATTTATCTATTCCTGAGAGTTTACTTATTTTTTATTTGTTTATTTTAATGAAGTCGACCAGATTCCTCCCTTCCTTCCATTATCCGTCACCGAGACAAACTGAACAAAGTTCTGAGGTCGACCTTGTAAAGATAAGGATTCAGGTCTGTCTGCTGTTTACCTTTGCTCCTGCGCGCACTGCCCTTCTCTCCACATTTATGTATTTGTTTGTTTGTCTATCTAATCTTTTGGGTTTTTATTTCTAATGAGGTCGACCAGTTGTCTATTTATTATTTTTTTTACTACGCATCAAGCTGCGCTGCTTGTCTTTGCTCCTGTGTGCTCGCGCACTCTCGCCTTTTCCACTTATTGTTATTTTTTATTTATTTTGTCAATATAAAAAAAAATACGCATCGTGCTGTGCTGTTTGTGTTTGCTTGAGTGCATTCGCGCGCTCTTGCTTTCTGCACTTTACAATTTTTTTGTTATTATTTATCTATTCCTGAGAATTTATCTTAATTTTTATTTGTTTATTTAAATGAAGTCGACCAGTTGCCTGCCCTTCCTTCCATTATCCGTCACCGAGACAAACTGAAGAAAGTTCTGAGGACGACCTTTTAAAGATAAGGATTCAGGTCTGTCTGCTGTTTACCTTTGCTCCTGCGCGCACTGCCCTTCTCTCCACATTTATGTGTTTGTTTGTTTGTCTATCTAATCTTTTGGGTTTTTATTTCTAATGAGGTCGACCAGTTGTCTATTTATTATTTTTTTTACTACGCATCAAGCTGCGCTGCTTGTCTTTGCTCCTGTGTGCTGGCGCACTCTCGCCTTTTCCACTAATTTTTATTTTTGATTTATTTTTATTTATTTTGTCAATTTAAAAAAAAATACGCATCGTGCTGTGCTGTTTGTGTTTTCTTGAGTGCATTCGCGCGCTCTCGCTTTCTCCACTTTATAATTTTTTTGTTATTATTTATCTATTCCTGTGAGTTTATCTTATTTTTTATTTGTTTATTTAAATGAAGTCGACCAGTTTCCTCCCTTCCTTCCATTATCCGTCACCGAGACAAACTGAACAAAGTTCTGAGGTCGACCTTGTAAAGATAAGGATTCAGGTCTGTCTGCTGTTTACCTTTGCTCCTGCGCGCACTGCCCTTCTCTCCACATTTATGTGTTTGTTTGTTTGTCTATCTAATCTTTTGGGTTTTTATTTCTAATGAGGTCGACCAGTTGTCTATTTATTATTTTTTTTACTACGCATCAAGCTGCGCTGCTTGTCTTTGCTCCTGTGTGCTCGCGCACTCTCCCCTTTTCCACTTATTGTTATTTTTGATTTATTTTTGATTTATTTTGTCAATATAAAAAAAATACGCATCGTGCTGTGCTGTTTGTGTTTGCTTGAGTGCATTCGCGCGCTCTCGCTTTGTGCACTTTACAATTTTTTTTTATTATTTATCTATTCCTGAGAGTTTATCTTATTTTTTATTTGTTTATTAAATGAAGTCGACCAGTTTCCTCCCTTCCTTCCATTATCCGTCACCGAGAAAAACTGAACAAAGTTCTGAGGTCGACCTTGTAAAGATAAGGATTCAGGTCTGTCTGCTGTTTACCTTTGCTCCTGCGCGCACTGCCCTTCTCTCCACATTTATGTGTTTGTTTGTTTGTCTATCTAATCTTTTGGGTTTTTATTTCTAATGAGGTCGACCAGTTGTCTATTTATTATTTTTTTTACTACGCATCAAGCTGCGCTGCTTGTCTTTGCTCCTGTGTGCTCGCGCACTCTCGCCTTTTCCACTTATTGTTATTTTTGATTTATTTTTGATTTATTTTGTCAATATAAAAAAAATACGCATCGTGCTGTGCTGTTTGTGTTTGCTTGAGTGCATTCGCGCGCTCTCGCTTTGTGCACTTTACAATTTTTTTGTTATTATTTATCTATTCCTGAGAGTTTATCTTATTTTTTATTTGTTTATTTAAATGAAGTCGACCAGTTTCCTCCCTTCCTTCCATTATCCGTCACCGAGACAAACTGAACAAAGTTCTGAGGTCGACCTTGTAAAGATAAGGATTCAGGTCTGTCTGCTGTTTACCTTTGCTCCTGCGCGCATTGCCCATCTCGGCACATTTATGTGTTTGTTTGTTTGTCTATCTAATCTTTTGGGTTTTTATTTCTAATGAGGTCGACCAGTTGTCTATTTATTATTTTTTTTACTACGCATCAAGCTGCGCGGCTTGTCTTTGCTCCTGTGTGCTCGCGCACTCTCGCCTTTTCCACTTATTTTTATTTTTGATTTATTTTTTATTTATTTTGTCAATTTAAAAAAAAATATGCATCGTGCTGTGCTGTTTGTGTTTGCTTGAGTGCATTCGCGCGCTCTCGCTTTCTCCACTTTACAATTTTTTTGTTATTATTTATCTATTCCTGAGAGTTTATCTCATTTTTTATTTGTTTATTTAAATGAAGTCGACCAGTTGCCTGCCCTTCCTTCCATTATCCGTCACCGAGACAAACTGAACAAATTTCTGAGGTCGACCTTGTAAAGATAAGGATTCAGGTCTGTCTGCTGTTTACCTTTGCTCCTGCGTGCATTGCCCATCTCTGCACATTTATGTGTTTGTTTGTTTGTCTATCTAATCTTTTGGGTTTTTATTTCTAATGAGGTCGACCAGTTGTCTATTTATTATTTTCTTTACTACGCATCAAGCTGCGCTGCTTGTCTTTGCTCCTGTGTGCTCGCGCACTCTCGCCTTTTCCACTTATTTTTATTTTTGATTTATTTTTTATTTATTTTGTCAATTTAAAAAAAAATACGCATCGTGCTGTGCCGTTTGTGTTTGCTTGAGTGCATTCGCGCGCTCTCGCTTTCTCCACTTTACAATTTTTTTGTTATTATTTATCTATTCCTGAGAGTTTATCTTATTTTTTATTTGTTTATTTAAATGAAGTCGACCAGTTGCCTGCCCTTCCTTCCATTATCCGTCACCGAGACAAACTGAACAAAGTTCTGAGGTCGACCTTGTAAAGATAAGGATTCAGGTCTGTCTGTTGTTTACCTTTGCTCCTGCCCGCACTGCCCTTCTCTCCACATTTATGTGTTTGTTTGTTTGTCTATCTAATCTTTTGGGTTTTTATTTCTAATGAGGTCGACCAGTTGTCTATTTATTATTTTTTTTACTACGCATCAAGCTGCGCTGCTTGTCTTTGCTCCTGTGTGCTGGCGCACTCTCGCCTTTTCCACTAATTTTTATTTTTGATTTATTTTTATTTATTTTGTCAATTTAAAAAAAAAATACGCATCGTGCTGTGCTGTTTGTGTTTTCTTGAGTACATTCGCGCGCTCTCGCTTTCTCCACTTTATAATTTTTTTGTTATTATTTATCTATTCCTGTGAGTTTATCTTATTTTTTATTTGTTTATTTAAATGAAGTCGACCAGTTTCCTCCCTTCCTTCCATTATCCGTCACCGAGACAAACTGAACAAAGTTCTGAGGTCGACCTTGTAAAGATAAGGATTCAGGTCTGTCTGCTGTTTACCTTTGCTCCTGCGCGCACTGCCCTTCTCTCCACATTTATGTGTTTGTTTGTTTGTCTATCTAATCTTTTGGGTTTTTATTTCTAATGAGGTCGACCAGTTGTCTATTTATTATTTTTTTTACTACGCATCAAGCTGCGCTGCTTGTCTTTGCTCCTGTGTGCTGGCGCACTCTCCCCTTTTCCACTTATTGTTATTTTTGATTTATTTTTATTTATTTTGTCAATATAAAAAAAAATACGCATCGTGCTGTGCTGTTTGTGTTTGCTTGAGTGCATTCGCGCGCTCTCGCTTTCTCCACTTTACAAATTTTGTTATTATTTATCTATTCCTGAGAGTTTATCTTATTTTTTATTTGTTTATTTAAATGAAGTCGACCAGTTTCCTCCCTTCCTTCCATTATCCGTCACCGAGACAAACTGAACAAAGTTCTGAGGTCGACCTTGTAAAGATAAGGATTCAGGTCTGTCTGCTGTTTACCTTTGCTCCTGCGCGCACTGCCCTTCTCTCCACATTTATGTGTTTGTTTGTTTGTCTATCTAATCTTTTGGGTTTTTTTTTCTAATGAGGTCGACCAGTTGTCTATTTATTATTTTTTTTACTACGCATCAAGCTGCGCTGCTTGTCTTTGCTCCTGTGTGCTCGCGCACTCTCGCCTTTTCCACTTATTGTTATTTTTGATTTATTTTTGATTTATTTGGTCAATATAAAAAAAATACGCATCGTGCTGTGCTGTTTGTGTTTGCTTGAGTGCATTCGCGCGCTCTCGCTTTGTGCACTTTACAATTTTTTTGTTATTATTTATCTATTCCTGAGAGTTTATCTTATTTTTTATTTGTTTATTTAAATGAAGTCGACCAGTTTCCTCCCTTCCTTCCATTATCCGTCACCGAGACAAACTGAACAAAGTTCTGAGGTCGACCTTGTAAAGATAAGGATTCAGGTCTGTCTGCTGTTTACCTTTGCTCCTGCGCGCACTGCCCTTCTCTCCACATTTATGTGTTTGTTTGTTTGTCTATCTAATCTTTTGGTTTTTATTTCTAATGCGGTCGACCAGTTGTCTATTTATTATTTTTTTTACTACGCATCAAGCTGCCCTGCTTGTCTTTGCTCCTGTGTGCTCGCGCACTCTCGCCTTTTCCACTTATTTGTATTTTTGATTAATTTTTGATTTATTTTGTCAATTTTAAAAAAAAATTCGCATCGTGCTGTGCTGTTTGTGTTTGCTTGAGTGCATTTGCGTGCTCTCGCATTCTCCACTTTACAATTTTTTTGTTATTATTTATCTATTCCTGAGAGTTTATCTTATTTTTTATTTGTTTATTTAAATGAAGTCGACCAGTTGCCTGCCCTTCCTTCCATTATCCGTCACCGAGAAAAACTGAACAAAGTTCTGAGGTCGACCTTGTAAAGATAAGTATTCAGGTCTGTCTGCTGTTTACCTTTGCTCCTTCGCGCATTGCCCATCTCGGCACATTTATGTGTTTGTTTGTTTGTCTATCTAATCTTTTGGGTTTTTATTTCTAATGAGGTCGACCAGTTGTCTATTTATTATTTTTTTTACTACGCATCAAGCTGCGCTGCTTGTCTTTGCTCCTGTGTGCTCGCGCACTCTCGCCTTTTCCACTTATTTTTATTTTTGATTTATTTTTTATTTATTTTGTCAATTTAAAAAAAAATACGCATCGTGCTGTGCTGTTTGTGTTTGCTTGAGTGCATTCGCGCGCTCTCGCTTTCTCCACTTTACAATATTTTGTTATTATTTATCTATTCCTGAGAGTTTATCTTATTTTTTATTTGTTTATTTAAATGAAGTCGACCAGTTGCCTGCCCTTCCTTCCATTATCCGTCACCGAGACAAACTGAACAAAGTTCTGAGGTCGACCTTGTAAAGATAAGGATTCAGGTCTGTCTGCTGTTTACCTTTGCTCCTGCCCGCACTGCCCTTCTCTCCACATTTATGTGTTTGTTTGTTTGTCTATCTAATCTTTTGGGTTTTTATTTCTAATGAGGTCGACCAGTTGTCTATTTATTATTTTCTTTACTACGCATCAAGCTGCGCTGCTTGTCTTTGCTCCTGTGTGCTCGCGCACTCTCGCCTTTTCCACTTATTTTTATTTTTGATTTATTTTTGATTTATTTTGTCAATTTAAAAAAAAATACGCATCGTGCTGTGCTGTTTGTGTTTGCTTGAGTGCATTCGCGCGCTCTCGCTTTCTCCACTTTACAATTTTTTTGTTATTATTTATCTATTCCTGAGAGTTTATCTTATTTTTTATTTGTTTATTTAAATGAAGTCGACCAGTTTCCTCCCTTCCTTACATTATCCGTCACCGAGACAAACTGAACAAAGTTCTGAGGTCGACCTTGTAAAGATAAGGATTCAGGTCTGTCTGCTGTTTACCTTTGCTCCTGCGCGCACTGCCCTTCTCTCCACATTTATGTGTTTGTTTGTTTGTCTATCTAATCTTTTGGGTTTTTATTTCTAATGAGGTCGACCAGTTGTCTATTTATTATTTTTTTTACTACGCATCAAGCTGCGCTGCTTGTCTTTGCTCCTGTGTGCTCGCGCACTCTCGCCTTTTCCACTTATTTTTATTTTTGATTTATTTTTGATTTATTTTGTCAATTTTAAAAAAAAATTCGCATCGTGCTGTGCTGTTTGTGTTTGCTTGAGTGCATTTGCGCGCTCTCGCTTTCTCCACTTTACAATTTTTTTGTTATTATTTATCTATTCCTGAGAGTTTATCTTATTTTTTATTTGTTTATTTAAATGAAGTCGACCAGTTGCCTGCCCTTCCTTCCATTATCCGTCACCGAGAAAAACTGAACAAAGTTCTGAGGTCGACCTTGTAAAGATAAGGATTCAGGTCTGTCTGCTGTTTACCTTTGCTCCTGCGCGCATTGCCCATCTCTGCACATTTATGTGTTTGTTTGTTTGTCTATCTAATCTTTTGGGTTTTTATTTCTAATGAGATCGACCAGTTGTCTATTTATTATTTTTTTTACTACGCATCAAGCTGTGCTGCTTGTCTTTGCTCCTGTGTGCTCGCGCACTCTCGCCTTTTCCACTTATTGTTATTTTTGAATTATTTTTGATTTATTTTGTCAATTTAAAAAAAGATACGCATCGTGCTGTGCTGTTTGTGTTTGCTTGAGTGCATTCGCGCGCTCTCGCTTTCTGCACTTTACAATTTTTTTGTTATTATTTATCTATTCCTGAGAGTTTGTCTTATTTTTTATTTGTTTATTTAAATGAAGTCGACCAGTTGCCTGCCCTTCCTTCCATTATCCGTCACCGAGACAAACTGAACAAAGTTCTGAGGTCGACCTTGTAAAGATAAGTATTCAGGTCTGTCTGCTGTTTACCTTTGCTCCTGCGCGCACTGCCCTTCTCTCCACATTTATGTGTTTGTTTGTTTGTCTATCTAATCTTTTGGGTTTTTATTTCTAATGAGGTCGACCAGTTGTCTATTTATTATTTTTTTTACTACGCATCAAGCTGCGCTGCTTGTCTTTGCTCCTGTGTGCTCGCGCACTCTCGCCTTTTCCACTTATTTTTATTTTTGATTTATTTTTGATTTATTTTGTCAATTTAAAAAAAAATACGCATCGTGCTGTGCTGTTTGTGTTTGCTTGAGTGCATTCGCGCGCTCTCGATTTCTCCACTTTACAATATTTTTGTTATTATTTATCTATTCCTGAGAGTTTATCTTATTTTTTATTTGTTTATTTAAATGAAGTCGACCAGTTGCCTGCCCTTCCTTCCATTATCCGTCACCGAGACAAACTGAACAATGTTCTGAGGTCGACCTTGTAAAGATAAGTATTCAGGTCTGTCTGCTTTTTACCTTTGCTCCTGCGCGCACTGCCCATCTCTCCACATTTATGTGTTTGTTTGTTTGTCTATCAAATCTTTTGGGTTTTTATTTCTAATGAGGTCGACCAGTTGTCTATTTATTATTTTTTTTACTACGCATCAAGCTGCGCTGCTTGTCTTTGCTCCTGTGTGCTCGCGCACTCTCGCCTTTTCCACTTATTGTTATTTTTGATTTATTTTTGATTTATTTTGTCAATATAAAAAAATACGCATCGTGCTGTGCTGTTTGTGTTTGCTTGAGTGCATTCGCGCGCTCTCGCTTTCTCCACTTTACAGTTTTTTTGTTATTATTTATCTATTCCTGAGAGTTTATCTTATTTTTTATTTGTTTATTTAAATGAAGTCGACCAGTTTCCTGCCCTTCCTTCCATTATACGTCACCGAGACAAACTGAACCAAGTTCTGAGGTCGACCTTGTAAAGATAAGGATTCAGGTCTGTCTGCTGTTTACCTTTGCTTCTGCGCGCACTGCCCTTCTCTCCACATTTATGTGTTTGTTTGTTTTTCTATCTAATCTTTTGGGTTTTTATTTCTAGTGATGTCGACCAGTTGTCTATTTATTATTTTTTTACTACGCATCAAGCTGCGCTGCTTGTCTTTGCTCCTGTGTACTCGCGCACTCTCGCCTTTTCCACTTATTTTTATTTTTGATTAATTTTGTCAATTTTTAAAAAAAAATACGCATCGGGCTGTGCTGTTTGTGTTTGCTTGAGTGCATTCGCGCGCTCTCGCTTTCTCCACTTTACAATTTTTTTGTTATTATTTATCTATTCCTGAGAGTTTATCTTATTTTTTATTTGTTTATTTAAATGAAGTCGACCAGTTGCCTGCCCTTCCTTCCATTATCCGTCACCGAGACAAACTGAACAAAGTTCTGAGGTCGACCTTGTAAAGATAAGGATTCAGGTCTGTCTGCTGTTTACCTTTGCTCCTGCGCGCACTGCCCTTCTCTCCACATTTATGTGTTTGTTTGTTTGTCTATCTAAACTTTTGTGTTTTTATTTCTAATGAGGTCGACCAGTTGTCTATTTATTATTTTTTTTTACTACGCATCAAGCTGCGCTGCTTGTCTTTGCTCCTGTGTGCTCGCGCACTCTCGCCTTTTCCACTTGTTTTTATTTTTGATTTATTTTTGATTTATTTTGTCAATTTTTAAAAAAAATACGCATCGGGCTGTGCTGTTTGTGTTTGCTTGAGTGCATTCGCGCGCTCTCGCTTTCTCCACTTTACAATTTTTTTGATATTATTTATCTATTCCTGAGAGTTTATCTTATTTTTTATTTGTTTATTTAAATGAAGTCGACCAGTTGCCTGCCCTTCCTTCCATTATCCGTCACCGAGACAAACTGAACAAAGTTCTGAGGTCGACCTTGTAAAGATAAGGATTCAGGTCTGTCTGCTGTTTACCTTTGCTCCTGCGCACACTGCCCTTCTCTCCACATTTATGTGTTTGTTTGTTTGTCTATCTAACCTTTCGGGTTTTTATTTCTAATGAGGTCGACCAGTTGTCTATTTATTATTTTTTTTACTACGCATCAAGCTGCGCTGCTTGTCTTTGCTCCTGTGTGCTCGCGCACTCTCGCCTTTTCCACTTATTTTTATTTTTGATTTATTTTTGATTTATTTTGTCAATTTTTAAAAAAAATACGCATCGTGCTGTGCTGTTTGTGTTTGCTTGAGTGCATTCGCGCGCTCTCGCTTTCTCCACTTTACAATTTTTTTGTTATTATTTATCTATTCCTGAGAGTTTATCTTATTTTTTATTTGTTTATTTAAATGAAGTCGACCAGTTGCCTGCCCTTCCTTCCATTATCCGTCACCGAGACAAACTGAACAAAGTTCTGAGGTCGACCTTGTAAAGATAAGGATTCAGGTCTGTCTGCTGTTTACCTTTGCTCCTGCGCACACTGCCCTTCTCTCCTCATTTATGTGTTTGTTTGTTTGTCTATCTAATCTTTTGGGTTTTTTTTTCTAATGAGGTCGACCAGTTGTCTATTTATTATTTTTTTTACTACGCATCAAGCTGCGCTGCTTGTCTTTGCTCCTGTGTGCTCGCGCACTCTCGCCTTTTCCACTTATTTTTATTTTTGATTTATTTTTGATTTATTTTGTCAATTTAAAAAAAAAATACGCATCGTGCTGTGCTGTTTGTGTTTGCTTGAGTGCATTCGCGCGCTCTCGCTTTCTCCACTTTACAATTTTTTTGTTATTATTTATCTATTCCTGAGAGTTTATCTTATTTTTTATTTGTTTATTTAAATGAAGTCGACCAGTTGCCTGCCCTTCCTTCCATTATCCGTCACCGAGACAAACTGAACAAAGTTCTGAGGTCGACCTTGTAAAGATAAGGATTCAGGTCTGTCTGCTGTTTACCTTTGCTCCTGCGCGCACTGCCCTTCTCTCCACATTTATGTGTTTGTTTGTTTGTCTATCTAATCTTTTGGGTTTTTATTTCTAATGAGGTCGACCAGTTGTCTATTTATTATTTTTTTTACTACGCATCAAGCTGCGCTGCTTGTCTTTGCTCCTGTGTGCTCGCGCACTCTCGCCTTTTCCACTTATTTTTATTTTTGATTTATTTTTGATTTATTTGTCAATTTTTAAAAAAAATACGCATCGTGCTGTGCTGTTTGTGTTTGCTTGAGTGCATTCGCGCGCTCTCGCTTTCTCCACTTTACAATTTTTTTGTTATTATTTATCTATTCCTGAGAGTTTATCTTATTTTTTATTTGTTTATTTAAATGAAGTCGACCAGTTGCCTGCCCTTCCTTCCATTATCCGTCACCGAGACAAACTGAACAAAGTTCTGAGGTCGACCTTGTAAAGATAAGGATTCAGGTCTGACTGCTGTTTACCTTTGCTCCTGCGCACACTGCCCTTCTCTCCACATTTATGTGTTTGTTTGTTTGTCTATCTAATCTTTTGGGTTTTTATTTCTAATGAGGTCGACCAGTTGTCTATTTATTATTTTTTTTACTACGCATCAAGCTGCGCTGCTTGTCTTTGCTCCTGTGTGCTCGCGCACTCTCGCCTTTTCCACTTATTTTTATTTTTGATTTATTTATGATTTATTTTGTCAATTTAAAAAAAAACGCATCGTGCTGTGCTGTTTGTGTTTGCTTGAGTGCATTCGCGCGCTCTCGCTTTCTCCACTTTACAATTTTTTTGTTATTATTTATCTATTCCTGAGAGTTTATCTTATTTTTTATTTGTTTATTTAAATGAAGTCGACCAGTTGCCTGCCCTTCCTTCCATTATCCGTCACCGAGACAAACTGAACAAAGTTCTGAGGTCGACCTTGTAAAGATAAGGATTCAGGTCTGTCTGCTGTTTACCTTTGCTCCTGCGCGCACTGCCCTTCTCTCCACATTTATGTGTTTGTTTGTTTGTCTATCTAAACTTTTGTGTTTTTATTTCTAATGAGGTCGACCAGTTGTCTATTTATTATTTTTTTTTACTCCGCATCAAGCTGCGCTGCTTGTCTTTGCTCCTGTGTGCTCGCGCACTCTCGCCTTTTCCACTTATTTATTTTTTTTTTTTTTATTTTTTATTTTTTTTTTTTGGCCAGTCCTGGGCCTTGGACTCAGGGCCTGAGCACTGTCCTGGCTTCTTCCCGCTCAAGGCTAGCACTCTGCCACTTGAGCCACAGCGCCGCTTCTGGCCGTTTTCTGTATATGTGGTGCTGGGGAATCGAACCTAGGGCCTCGTGTATCCGAGGCAGGCACTCTTGCCACTAGGCTATATCCCCAGCCCCACTTATTTTTATTTTTGATTTATTTTTGATTTATTTTGTCAATTTTTTAAAAAAATACGCATCGTGCTGTGCTGTTTGTGTTTGCTTGAGTGCATTCGCGCGCTCTCGCTTTCTAAACTTTACAATTTTTTTATTATTATTTATCTATTCCTGAGAGTTTATCTTATTTTTTATTTGTTTATTTAAATGAAGTTGACCAGTTGTCTGCCCTTCCTTGCATTATCCGTCACCGAGACAAACTGAACAAAGTTCTGAGGTCGACCTTGTAAATATAAGGATTCAGGTCTGTCTGCTGTTTACCTTTGCTCCTGCGCGCAAAGCCCCTCTCTACACATTTATGTGTTTGTTTGTTTGTCTATCTAATCTTTTGGGTTTTTATTTCTAATGAGGTCGACCAGTTGTCTATTTATTATTTTTTTTACTACGCATCAAGCTGCGCTGCTTCTCTTTGCTCCTGTGTGCTCGCGCACTCTCGCCTTTTCCACTTATTTTTATTTTTGATTTATTTTTGATTTATTTTGTCAATTTTTAAAAAAAATACGCATCGTGCTGTGCTGTTTGTGTTTGCTTGAGTGCATTCGCGCGCTCTCGCTTTCTCCACTTTACAATTTTTTTGTTATTATTTATCTATTCCTGAGAGTTTATCTTATTTTTTATTTGTTTATTTAAATGAAGTCGACCAGTTGCCTGCCCTTCCTTCCATTATCCGTCACCGAGACAAACTGAACAAAGTTCTGAGGTCGACCTTGTAAAGATAAGGATTCAGGTCTGTCTGCTGTTTACCTTTGCTCCTGCGCACACTGCCCTTCTCTCCTCATTTATGTGTTTGTTTGTTTGTCTATCTAATCTTTTGGGTTTTTTTTTCTAATGAGGTCGACCAGTTGTCTATTTATTATTTTTTTTACTACGCATCAAGCTGCGCTGCTTGTCTTTGCTCCTGTGTGCTCGCGCACTCTCGCCTTTTCCACTTATTTTTATTTTTGATTTATTTTTGATTTATTTTGTCAATTTAAAAAAAATACGCATCGTGCTGTGCTGTTTGTGTTTGCTTGAGTGCATTCGCGCGCTCTCGCTTTCTCCACTTTACAATTTTTTTGTTATTATTTATCTATTCCTGAGAGTTTATCTTATTTTTTATTTGTTTATTTAAATGAAGTCGACCAGTTGCCTGCCCTTCCTTCCATTATCCGTCACCGAGACAAACTGAACAAAGTTCTGAGGTCGACCTTGTAAAGATAAGGATTCAGGTCTGTCTGCTGTTTACCTTTGCTCCTGCGCGCACTGCCCTTCTCTCCACATTTATGTGTTTGTTTGTTTGTCTATCTAATCTTTTGGGTTTTTATTTCTAATGAGGTCGACCAGTTGTCTATATATTATTTTTTTTACTACGCATAAAGCTGCCCTTCTTGTCTTTGTTCCTGTGTGCTCGCGCACTCTCGCCTTTTCCACTTATTTTTATTTTTGATTTATTTTTGATTTATTTTGTCAATTTTTAAAAAAAATACGCATCGTGCTGTGCTGTTTGTGTTTGCTTGAGTGCATTCGCGCGCTCTCGCTTTCTCCACTTTACAATTTTTTTGTTATTATTTATCTATTCCTGAGAGTTTATCTTATTTTTTATTTGTTTATTTAAATGAAGTCGACCAGTTGCCTGCCCTTCCTTCCATTATCCGTCACCGAGACAAACTGAACAAAGTTCTGAGGTCGACCTTGTAAAGATAAGGATTCAGGTCTGACTGCTGTTTACCTTTGCTCCTGCGCACACTGCCCTTCTCTCCACATTTATGTGTTTGTTTGTTTGTCTATCTAATCTTTTGGGTTTTTATTTCTAATGAGGTCGACCAGTTGTCTATTTATTATTTTTTTTACTACGCATCAAGCTGCGCTGCTTGTCTTTGCTCCTGTGTGCTCGCGCACTCTCGCCTTTTCCACTTATTTTTATTTTTGATTTATTTATGATTTATTTTGTCAATTTAAAAAAAAACGCATCGTGCTGTGCTGTTTGTGTTTGCTTGAGTGCATTCGCGCGCTCTCGCTTTCTAAACTTTACAATTTTTTTGTTATTATTTATCTATTCCTGAGAGTTTATCTTATTTTTTATTTGTTTATTTAAATGAAGTTGACCAGTTGTCTGCCCTTCCTTGCATTATCCGTCACCGAGACAAACTGAACAAAGTTCTGAGGTCGACCTTGTAAATATAAGGATTCAGGCCTGTCTGCTGTTTACCTTTGCTCCTGCGCGCAAAGCCCTTCTCTCCACATTTATGTGTTTGTTTGTTTGTCTATCTAATCTTTTGGGTTTTTATTTCTAATGAGGTCGACCAGTTGTCTATTTATTATTTTTTTTACTACGCATCAAGCTGCGCTGCTTGTCTTTGCTCCTGTGTGCTCGCGCACTCTCGCCTTTTCCACTTATTTTTATTTTTGATTTATTTTGTCAATTTTTAAAAAAAAATACGCATCGGGCTGTGCTGTTTGTGTTTGCTTGAGTGCATTCGCGCGCTCTCGCTTTCTCCACTTTACAATTTTTTTGTTATTATTTATCTATTCCTGAGAGTTTATCTTATTTTTTATTTGTTTATTTAAATGAAGTCGACCAGTTGCCTGCCCTTCCTTCCATTATCCGTCACCGAGACAAACTGAACAAAGTTCTGAGGTCGACCTTGTAAAGATAAGGATTCAGGTCTGTCTGCTGTTTACCTTTGCTCCTGCGCGCACTGCCCTTCTCTCCACATTTATGTGTTTGTTTGTTTGTCTATCTAAACTTTTGTGTTTTTATTTCTAATGAGGTCGACCAGTTGTCTATTTATTATTTTTTTTTTACAACGCATCAAGCTGCGCTGCTTGTCTTTGCTCCTGTGTGCTCGCGCACTCTCGCCTTTTCCACTTATTTTTATTTTTGATTTATTTTTGATTTATTTTGTCAATTTTTAAAAAAAATACGCATCGGGCTGTGCTGTTTGTGTTTGCTTGAGTGCATTCGCGCGCTCTCGCTTTCTCCACTTTACAATTTTTTTGTTATTATTTATCTATTCCTGAGAGTTTATCTTATTTTTTATTTGTTTATTTAAATGAAGTCGACCAGTTGCCTGCCCTTCCTTCCATTATCCGTCACCGAGACAAACTGAACAAAGTTCTGCGGTCGACCTTGTAAAGATAAGGATTCAGGTCTGTCTGCTGTTTACCTTTGCTCCTGCGCACACTGCCCTTCTCTCCACATTTATGTGTTTGTTTGTTTGTCTATCTAATCTTTCGGGTTTTTATTTCTAATGAGGTCGACCAGTTGTCTATTTATTATTTTTTTTACTACGCATCAAGCTGCGCTGCTTCTCTTTGCTCCTGTGTGCTCGCGCACTCTCGCCTTTTCCACTTATTTTTATTTTTGATTTATTTTTGATTTATTTTGTCAATTTTTAAAAAAAATACGCATCGTGCTGTGCTGTTTGTGTTTGCTTGAGTGCATTCGCGCGCTCTCGCTTTCTCCACTTTACAATTTTTTTGTTATTATTTATCTATTCCTGAGAGTTTATCTTATTTTTTATTTGTTTATTTAAATGAAGTCGACCAGTTGCCTGCCCTTCCTTCCATTATCCGTCACCGAGACAAACTGAACAAAGTTCTGAGGTCGACCTTGTAAAGATAAGGATTCAGGTCTGTCTGCTGTTTACCTTTGCTCCTGCGCACACTGCCCTTCTCTCCTCATTTATGTGTTTGTTTGTTTGTCTATCTAATCTTTTGGGTTTTTTTTTCTAATGAGGTCGACCAGTTGTCTATTTATTATTTTTTTTACTACGCATCAAGCTGCGCTGCTTGTCTTTGCTCCTGTGTGCTCGCGCACTCTCGCCTTTTCCACTTATTTTTATTTTTGATTTATTTTTGATTTATTTTGTCAATTTAAAAAAAAATACGCATCGTGCTGTGCTGTTTGTGTTTGCTTGAGTGCATTCGCGCGCTCTCGCTTTCTCCACTTTACAATTTTTTTGTTATTATTTATCTATTCCTGAGAGTTTATCTTATTTTTTATTTGTTTACTTAAATGAAGTCGACCAGTTGCCTGCCCTTCCTTCCATTATCCGTCACCGAGACAAACTGAACAAAGTTCGGAGGTCGACCTTGTAAAGATAAGGATTCAGGTCTGTCTGCTGTTTACCTTTGCTCCTGCGCGCACTGCCCTTCTCTCCACATTTATGTGTTTGTTTGTTTGTCTATCTAATCTTTTGGGTTTTTATTTCTAATGAGGTCGACCAGTTGTCTATTTATTATTTTTTTTACTACGCATAAAGCTGCCCTTCTTGTCTTTGCTCCTGTGTGCTCGCGCACTCTCGCCTTTTCCACTTATTTTTATTTTTGATTTATTTTTGATTTATTTTGTCAATTTTTAAAAAAAATACGCATCGTGCTGTGCTGTTTGTGTTTGCTTGAGTGCATTCGCGCGCTCTCGCTTTCTCCACTTTACAATTTTTTTGTTATTATTTATCTATTCCTGAGAGTTTATCTTATTTTTTATTTGTTTATTTAAATGAAGTCGACCAGTTGCCTGCCCTTCCTTCCATTATCCGTCACCGAGACAAACGGAACAAAGTTCTGAGGTCGACCTTGTAAAGATAAGGATTCAGGTCTGACTGCTGTTTACCTTTGCTCCTGCGCACACTGCCCTTCTCTCCACATTTATGTGTTTGTTTGTTTGTCTATCTAATCTTTTGGGTTTTTATTTCTAATGAGGTCGACCAGTTGTCTATTTATTATTTTTTTTACTACGCATCAAGCTGCGCTGCTTGTCTTTGCTCCTGTGTGCTCGCGCACTCTCGCCTTTTCCACTTATTTTTATTTTTGATTTATTTATGATTTATTTTGTCAATTTAAAAAAAAACGCATCGTGCTGTGCTGTTTGTGTTTGCTTGAGTGCATTCGCGCGCTCTCGCTTTCTCCACTTTACAATTTTTTTGTTATTATTTATCTATTCCTGAGAGTTTATCTTATTTTTTATTTGTTTATTTAAATCAAGTCGACCAGTTGCCTGCCCTTCCTTCCATTATCCGTCACCGAGACAAACTGAACAAAGTTCTGAGGTCGACCTTGTAAAGATAAGGATTCAGGTCTGTCTGCTGTTTACCTTTGCTCCTGCGCGCACTGCCCTTCTCTCCACATTTATGTGTTTGTTTGTTTGTCTATCTAAACTTTTGTGTTTTTATTTCTAATGAGGTCGACCAGTTGTCTATTTATTATTTTTTTTTACTACGCATCAAGCTGCGCTACTTGTCTTTGCTCCTGTGTGCTCTCGCACTCTCGCCTTTTCCACTTATTTTTATTTTTGATTTATTTTTGATTTATTTTGTCAATTTTTAAAAAAAATACGCATCGTGCTGTGCTGTTTGTGTTTGCTTGAGTGCATTCGCGCGCTCTCGCTTTCTAAACTTTACAATTTTTTTTATTATTTATCTATTCCTGAGAGTTTATCTTATTTTTTATTTGTTTATTTAAATGAAGTTGACCAGTTGCCTGCCCTTCCTTGCATTATCCGTCACCGAGACAAACTGAACAAAGTTCTGAGGTCGACCTTGTAAATATAAGGATTCAGCTCTGTCTGCTGTTTACCTTTGCTCCTGCGCGCAAAGCCCTTCTCTCCACATTTATGTGTTTGTTTGTTTGTCTATCTAATCTTTTGGGTTTTTATTTCTAATGAGGTCGACCAGTTGTCTATTTATTATTTTTTTTACTACGCATCAAGCTGCGCTGCTTGTCTTTGCTCCTGTGTGCTCGCGCACTCTCGCCTTTTCCACTTATTTTTATTTTTGATTTATTTTTGATTTATTTTGTCAATTTAAAAACAAATACGCATCGGGCTGTGCTGTTTGTGTTTGCTTGAGTGCATTCGCGTGCTCTCGCTTTCTCCACTTTACAATTTTTTTGTTATTATTTATCTATTCCTGAGAGTTAATCTTATTTTTTATTTGTTTATTTAAATGAAGTCGACCAGTTGCCTGCCCTTCCTTCCATTATTCGTCACCGAGACAAACTGAACAAAGTTCTGAGGTCGACCTTGTAAAGATAAGGATTCAGGTCTGTCTGCTGTTTACCTTTGCTCCTGCGCGCACTGCCCTTCTCTCCACATTTATGTGTTTGTTTGTTTGTCTATCTAATCTTTTGGGTTTTTATTTCTAATGAGGTCGACCAGTTGTCTATTTATTATTTTTTTTACTACGCATCAAGCTGCGCTGCTTCTCTTTGCTCCTGTGTGCTCGCGCACTCTCGCCTTTTCCACTTATTTTTATTTTTGATTTATTTTTGATTTATTTTGTCAATTTTTAAAAAAAATACGCATCGTGCTGTGCTGTTTGTGTTTGCTTGAGTGCATTCGCGCGCTCTCGCTTTCTCCACTTTACAATTTTTTTGTTATTATTTATCTATTCCTGAGAGTTTATCTTATTTTTTATTTGTTTATTTAAATGAAGTCGACCAGTTGCCTGCCCTTCCTTCCATTATCCGTCACCGAGACAAACTGAACAAAGTTCTGAGGTCGACCTTGTAAAGATAAGGATTCAGGTCTGTCTGCTGTTTACCTTTGCTCCTGCGCACACTGCCCTTCTCTCCTCATTTATGTGTTTGTTTGTTTGTCTATCTAATCTTTTGGGTTTTTTTTTCTAATGAGGTCGACCAGTTGTCTATTTATTATTTTTTTTACTACGCATCAAGCTGCGCTGCTTGTCTTTGCTCCTGTGTGCTCGCGCACTCTCGCCTTTTCCACTTATTTTTATTTTTGATTTATTTTTGATTTATTTTGTCAATTTAAAAAAAAAATACGCATCGTGCTGTGCTGTTTGTGTTTGCTTGAGTGCATTCGCGCGCTCTCGCTTTCTCCACTTTACAATTTTTTTGTTATTATTTATCTATTCCTGAGAGTTTATCTTATTTTTTATTTGTTTATTTAAATGAAGTCGACCAGTTGCCTGCCCTTCCTTCCATTATCCGTCACCGAGACAAACTGAACAAAGTTCTGAGGTCGACCTTGTAAAGATAAGGATTCAGGTCTGTCTGCTGTTTACCTTTGCTCCTGCGCGCACTGCCCTTCTCTCCACATTTATGTGTTTGTTTGTTTGTCTATCTAATCTTTTGGGTTTTTATTTCTAATGAGGTCGACCAGTTGTCTATTTATTATTTTTTTTACTACGCATCAAGCTGCGCTGCTTGTCTTTGCTCCTGTGTGCTCGCGCACTCTCGCCTTTTCCACTTATTTTTATTTTTGATTTATTTTTGATTTATTTGTCAATTTTTAAAAAAAATACGCATCGTGCTGTGCTGTTTGTGTTTGCTTGAGTGCATTCGCGCGCTCTCGCTTTCTCCACTTTACAATTTTTTTGTTATTATTTATCTATTCCTGAGAGTTTATCTTATTTTTTATTTGTTTATTTAAATGAAGTCGACCAGTTGCCTGCCCTTCCTTCCATTATCCGTCACCGAGACAAACTGAACAAAGTTCTGAGGTCGACCTTGTAAAGATAAGGATTCAGGTCTGACTGCTGTTTACCTTTGCTCCTGCGCACACTGCCCTTCTCTCCACATTTATGTGTTTGTTTGTTTGTCTATCTAATCTTTTGGGTTTTTATTTCTAATGAGGTCGACCAGTTGTCTATTTATTATTTTTTTTACTACGCATCAAGCTGCGCTGCTTGTCTTTGCTCCTGTGTGCTCGCGCACTCTCGCCTTTTCCACTTATTTTTATTTTTGATTTATTTATGATTTATTTTGTCAATTTAAAAAAAAACGCATCGTGCTGTGCTGTTTGTGTTTGCTTGAGTGCATTCGCGCGCTCTCGCTTTCTCCACTTTACAATTTTTTTGTTATTATTTATCTATTCCTGAGAGTTTATCTTATTTTTTATTTGTTTATTTAAATGAAGTCGACCAGTTGCCTGCCCTTCCTTCCATTATCCGTCACCGAGACAAACTGAACAAAGTTCTGAGGTCGACCTTGTAAAGATAAGGATTCAGGTCTGTCTGCTGTTTACCTTTGCTCCTGCGCGCACTGCCCTTCTCTCCACATTTATGTGTTTGTTTGTTTGTCTATCTAAACTTTTGTGTTTTTATTTCTAATGAGGTCGACCAGTTGTCTATTTATTATTTTTTTTTACTACGCATCAAGCTGCGCTGCTTGTCTTTGCTCCTGTGTGCTCGCGCACTCTCGCCTTTTCCACTTATTTTTTTTTTTTTTTTTTTATTTTTTTTTTTTTTTTTTTGGCCAGTCCTGGGCCTTGGACTCAGGGCCTGAGCACTGTCCTGGCTTCTTCCCGCTCAAGGCTAGCACTCTGCCACTTGAGCCACAGCGCCGCTTCTGGCCGTTTTCTGTATATGTGGTGCTGGGGAATCGAACCTAGGGCCTCGTGTATCCGAGGCAGGCACTCTTGCCACTAGGCTATATCCCCAGCCCCACTTATTTTTATTTTTGATTTATTTTTGATTTATTTTGTCAATTTTTTAAAAAAATACGCATCGTGCTGTGCTGTTTGTGTTTGCTTGAGTGCATTCGCGCGCTCTCGCTTTCTAAACTTTACAATTTTTTTATTATTATTTATCTATTCCTGAGAGTTTATCTTATTTTTTATTTGTTTATTTAAATGAAGTTGACCAGTTGTCTGCCCTTCCTTGC
Organism: Perognathus longimembris pacificus; assembly: GCF_023159225.1. NCBI lineage: Eukaryota > Metazoa > Chordata > Mammalia > Rodentia > Heteromyidae > Perognathus > Perognathus longimembris. The sequence continues at coordinate 231,688 of NW_025959867.1, read as the reverse complement.
ATTATCCGTCACCGAGACAAACTGAACAAAGTTCTGAGGTCGACCTTGTAAATATAAGGATTCAGGTCTGTCTGCTGTTTACCTTTGCTCCTGCGCGCAAAGCCCCTCTCTACACATTTATGTGTTTGTTTGTTTGTCTATCTAATCTTTTGGGTTTTTATTTCTAATGAGGTCGACCAGTTGTCTATTTATTATTTTTTTTACTACGCATCAAGCTGCGCTGCTTCTCTTTGCTCCTGTGTGCTCGCGCACTCTCGCCTTTTCCACTTATTTTTATTTTTGATTTATTTTTGATTTATTTTGTCAATTTTTAAAAAAAATACGCATCGTGCTGTGCTGTTTGTGTTTGCTTGAGTGCATTCGCGCGCTCTCGCTTTCTCCACTTTACAATTTTTTTGTTATTATTTATCTATTCCTGAGAGTTTATCTTATTTTTTATTTGTTTATTTAAATGAAGTCGACCAGTTGCCTGCCCTTCCTTCCATTATCCGTCACCGAGACAAACTGAACAAAGTTCTGAGGTCGACCTTGTAAAGATAAGGATTCAGGTCTGTCTGCTGTTTACCTTTGCTCCTGCGCACACTGCCCTTCTCTCCTCATTTATGTGTTTGTTTGTTTGTCTATCTAATCTTTTGGGTTTTTTTTTCTAATGAGGTCGACCAGTTGTCTATTTATTATTTTTTTTACTACGCATCAAGCTGCGCTGCTTGTCTTTGCTCCTGTGTGCTCGCGCACTCTCGCCTTTTCCACTTATTTTTATTTTTGATTTATTTTTGATTTATTTTGTCAATTTAAAAAAAATACGCATCGTGCTGTGCTGTTTGTGTTTGCTTGAGTGCATTCGCGCGCTCTCGCTTTCTCCACTTTACAATTTTTTTGTTATTATTTATCTATTCCTGAGAGTTTATCTTATTTTTTATTTGTTTATTTAAATGAAGTCGACCAGTTGCCTGCCCTTCCTTCCATTATCCGTCACCGAGACAAACTGAACAAAGTTCTGAGGTCGACCTTGTAAAGATAAGGATTCAGGTCTGTCTGCTGTTTACCTTTGCTCCTGCGCGCACTGCCCTTCTCTCCACATTTATGTGTTTGTTTGTTTGTCTATCTAATCTTTTGGGTTTTTATTTCTAATGAGGTCGACCAGTTGTCTATATATTATTTTTTTTACTACGCATAAAGCTGCCCTTCTTGTCTTTGTTCCTGTGTGCTCGCGCACTCTCGCCTTTTCCACTTATTTTTATTTTTGATTTATTTTTGATTTATTTTGTCAATTTTTAAAAAAAATACGCATCGTGCTGTGCTGTTTGTGTTTGCTTGAGTGCATTCGCGCGCTCTCGCTTTCTCCACTTTACAATTTTTTTGTTATTATTTATCTATTCCTGAGAGTTTATCTTATTTTTTATTTGTTTATTTAAATGAAGTCGACCAGTTGCCTGCCCTTCCTTCCATTATCCGTCACCGAGACAAACTGAACAAAGTTCTGAGGTCGACCTTGTAAAGATAAGGATTCAGGTCTGACTGCTGTTTACCTTTGCTCCTGCGCACACTGCCCTTCTCTCCACATTTATGTGTTTGTTTGTTTGTCTATCTAATCTTTTGGGTTTTTATTTCTAATGAGGTCGACCAGTTGTCTATTTATTATTTTTTTTACTACGCATCAAGCTGCGCTGCTTGTCTTTGCTCCTGTGTGCTCGCGCACTCTCGCCTTTTCCACTTATTTTTATTTTTGATTTATTTATGATTTATTTTGTCAATTTAAAAAAAAACGCATCGTGCTGTGCTGTTTGTGTTTGCTTGAGTGCATTCGCGCGCTCTCGCTTTCTAAACTTTACAATTTTTTTGTTATTATTTATCTATTCCTGAGAGTTTATCTTATTTTTTATTTGTTTATTTAAATGAAGTTGACCAGTTGTCTGCCCTTCCTTGCATTATCCGTCACCGAGACAAACTGAACAAAGTTCTGAGGTCGACCTTGTAAATATAAGGATTCAGGCCTGTCTGCTGTTTACCTTTGCTCCTGCGCGCAAAGCCCTTCTCTCCACATTTATGTGTTTGTTTGTTTGTCTATCTAATCTTTTGGGTTTTTATTTCTAATGAGGTCGACCAGTTGTCTATTTATTATTTTTTTTACTACGCATCAAGCTGCGCTGCTTGTCTTTGCTCCTGTGTGCTCGCGCACTCTCGCCTTTTCCACTTATTTTTATTTTTGATTTATTTTGTCAATTTTTAAAAAAAAATACGCATCGGGCTGTGCTGTTTGTGTTTGCTTGAGTGCATTCGCGCGCTCTCGCTTTCTCCACTTTACAATTTTTTTGTTATTATTTATCTATTCCTGAGAGTTTATCTTATTTTTTATTTGTTTATTTAAATGAAGTCGACCAGTTGCCTGCCCTTCCTTCCATTATCCGTCACCGAGACAAACTGAACAAAGTTCTGAGGTCGACCTTGTAAAGATAAGGATTCAGGTCTGTCTGCTGTTTACCTTTGCTCCTGCGCGCACTGCCCTTCTCTCCACATTTATGTGTTTGTTTGTTTGTCTATCTAAACTTTTGTGTTTTTATTTCTAATGAGGTCGACCAGTTGTCTATTTATTATTTTTTTTTTACAACGCATCAAGCTGCGCTGCTTGTCTTTGCTCCTGTGTGCTCGCGCACTCTCGCCTTTTCCACTTATTTTTATTTTTGATTTATTTTTGATTTATTTTGTCAATTTTTAAAAAAAATACGCATCGGGCTGTGCTGTTTGTGTTTGCTTGAGTGCATTCGCGCGCTCTCGCTTTCTCCACTTTACAATTTTTTTGTTATTATTTATCTATTCCTGAGAGTTTATCTTATTTTTTATTTGTTTATTTAAATGAAGTCGACCAGTTGCCTGCCCTTCCTTCCATTATCCGTCACCGAGACAAACTGAACAAAGTTCTGCGGTCGACCTTGTAAAGATAAGGATTCAGGTCTGTCTGCTGTTTACCTTTGCTCCTGCGCACACTGCCCTTCTCTCCACATTTATGTGTTTGTTTGTTTGTCTATCTAATCTTTCGGGTTTTTATTTCTAATGAGGTCGACCAGTTGTCTATTTATTATTTTTTTTACTACGCATCAAGCTGCGCTGCTTCTCTTTGCTCCTGTGTGCTCGCGCACTCTCGCCTTTTCCACTTATTTTTATTTTTGATTTATTTTTGATTTATTTTGTCAATTTTTAAAAAAAATACGCATCGTGCTGTGCTGTTTGTGTTTGCTTGAGTGCATTCGCGCGCTCTCGCTTTCTCCACTTTACAATTTTTTTGTTATTATTTATCTATTCCTGAGAGTTTATCTTATTTTTTATTTGTTTATTTAAATGAAGTCGACCAGTTGCCTGCCCTTCCTTCCATTATCCGTCACCGAGACATACTGAACAAAGTTCTGAGGTCGACCTTGTAAAGATAAGGATTCAGGTCTGTCTGCTGTTTACCTTTGCTCCTGCGCACACTGCCCTTCTCTCCTCATTTATGTGTTTGTTTGTTTGTCTATCTAATCTTTTGGGTTTTTTTTTCTAATGAGGTCGACCAGTTGTCTATTTATTATTTTTTTTACTACGCATCAAGCTGCGCTGCTTGTCTTTGCTCCTGTGTGCTCGCGCACTCTCGCCTTTTCCACTTATTGTTATTTTTGATTTATTTTTGATTTATTTTGTCAATTTAAAAAAAAATACGCATCGTGCTGTGCTGTTTGTGTTTGCTTGAGTGCATTCGCGCGCTCTCGCTTTCTCCACTTTACAATTTTTTTGTTATTATTTATCTATTCCTGAGAGTTTATCTTATTTTTTATTTGTTTACTTAAATGAAGTCGACCAGTTGCCTGCCCTTCCTTCCATTATCCGTCACCGAGACAAACTGAACAAAGTTCGGAGGTCGACCTTGTAAAGATAAGGATTCAGGTCTGTCTGCTGTTTACCTTTGCTCCTGCGCGCACTGCCCTTCTCTCCACATTTATGTGTTTGTTTGTTTGTCTATCTAATCTTTTGGGTTTTTATTTCTAATGAGGTCGACCAGTTGTCTATTTATTATTTTTTTTACTACGCATAAAGCTGCCCTTCTTGTCTTTGCTCCTGTGTGCTCGCGCACTCTCGCCTTTTCCACTTATTTTTATTTTTGATTTATTTTTGATTTATTTTGTCAATTTTTAAAAAAAATACGCATCGTGCTGTGCTGTTTGTGTTTGCTTGAGTGCATTCGCGCGCTCTCGCTTTCTCCACTTTACAATTTTTTTGTTATTATTTATCTATTCCTGAGAGTTTATCTTATTTTTTATTTGTTTATTTAAATGAAGTCGACCAGTTGCCTGCCCTTCCTTCCATTATCCGTCACCGAGACAAACTGAACAAAGTTCTGAGGTCGACCTTGTAAAGATAAGGATTCAGGTCTGACTGCTGTTTACCTTTGCTCCTGCGCACACTGCCCTTCTCTCCACATTTATGTGTTTGTTTGTTTGTCTATCTAATCTTTTGGGTTTTTATTTCTAATGAGGTCGACCAGTTGTCTATTTATTATTTTTTTTACTACGCATCAAGCTGCGCTGCTTGTCTTTGCTCCTGTGTGCTCGCGCACTCTCGCCTTTTCCACTTATTTTTATTTTTGATTTATTTATGATTTATTTTGTCAATTTAAAAAAAAACGCATCGTGCTGTGCTGTTTGTGTTTGCTTGAGTGCATTCGCGCGCTCTCGCTTTCTCCACTTTACAATTTTTTTGTTATTATTTATCTATTCCTGAGAGTTTATCTTATTTTTTATTTGTTTATTTAAATCAAGTCGACCAGTTGCCTGCCCTTCCTTCCATTATCCGTCACCGAGACAAACTGAACAAAGTTCTGAGGTCGACCTTGTAAAGATAAGGATTCAGGTCTGTCTGCTGTTTACCTTTGCTCCTGCGCGCACTGCCCTTCTCTCCACATTTATGTGTTTGTTTGTTTGTCTATCTAAACTTTTGTGTTTTTATTTCTAATGAGGTCGACCAGTTGTCTATTTATTATTTTTTTTTACTACGCATCAAGCTGCGCTACTTGTCTTTGCTCCTGTGTGCTCTCGCACTCTCGCCTTTTCCACTTATTTTTATTTTTGATTTATTTTTGATTTATTTTGTCAATTTTTAAAAAAAATACGCATCGTGCTGTGCTGTTTGTGTTTGCTTGAGTGCATTCGCGCGCTCTCGCTTTCTAAACTTTACAATTTTTTTTATTATTTATCTATTCCTGAGAGTTTATCTTATTTTTTATTTGTTTATTTAAATGAAGTTGACCAGTTGCCTGCCCTTCCTTGCATTATCCGTCACCGAGAAAAACTGAACAAAGTTCTGAGGTCGACCTTGTAAATATAAGGATTCAGCTCTGTCTGCTGTTTACCTTTGCTCCTGCGCGCAAAGCCCTTCTCTCCACATTTATGTGTTTGTTTGTTTGTCTATCTAATCTTTTGGGTTTTTATTTCTAATGAGGTCGACCAGTTGTCTATTTATTATTTTTTTTACTACGCATCAAGCTGCGCTGCTTGTCTTTGCTCCTGTGTGCTCGCGCACTCTCGCCTTTTCCACTTATTTTTATTTTTGATTTATTTTTGATTTATTTTGTCAATTTAAAAAAAAATACGCATCGGGCTGTGCTGTTTGTGTTTGCTTGAGTGCATTCGCGTGCTCTCGCTTTCTCCACTTTACAATTTTTTTGTTATTATTTATCTATTCCTGAGAGTTAATCTTATTTTTTATTTGTTTATTTAAATGAAGTCGACCAGTTGCCTGCCCTTCCTTCCATTATTCGTCACCGAGACAAACTGAACAAAGTTCTGAGGTCGACCTTGTAAAGATAAGGATTCAGGTCTGTCTGCTGTTTACCTTTGCTCCTGCGCGCACTGCCCTTCTCTCCACATTTATGTGTTTGTTTGTTTGTCTATCTAATCTTTTGGGTTTTTATTTCTAATGAGGTCGACCAGTTGTCTATTTATTATTTTTTTTACTACGCATCAAGCTGCGCTGCTTCTCTTTGCTCCTGTGTGCTCGCGCACTCTCGCCTTTTCCACTTATTTTTATTTTTGATTTATTTTTGATTTATTTTGTCAATTTTAAAAAACAATACGCATCGTGCTGTGCTGTTTGTGTTTGCTTGAGTGCATTCGCGCGCTCTCGCTTTCTCCACTTTACAATTTTTTTGTTATTATTTATCTATTCCTGAGAGTTTATCTTATTTTTTATTTGTTTATTTAAATGAAGTCGACCAGTTGCCTGCCCTTCCTTCCATTATCCGTCACCGAGACAAACTGAACAAAGTTCAGAGGTCGACCTTGTAAAGATAAGGATTCAGGTCTGTCTGCTGTTTACCTTTGCTCCTGCGCGCACTGCCCTTCTCTCCACATTTATGTGTTTGTTTGTTTGTCTATCTAATCTTTTGGGTTTTTATTTCTAATGAGGTCGACCAGTTGTCTATTTATTATTTTTTTTACTACGCATCAAGCTGCGCTGCTTGTCTTTGCTCCTGTGTGCTCGCGCACTCTCGCCTTTTCCACTTATTTTTATTTTTGATTTATTTTTGATTTATTTTGTCAATTTTTAAAAAAAATACGCATCGTGCTGTGCTGTTTGTGTTTGCTTGAGTGCATTCGCGCGCTCTCGCTTTCTCCACTTTACAATTTTTTTGTTATTATTTATCTATTCCTGAGAGTTTATCTTATTTTTTATTTGTTTATTTAAATCATGTCGACCAATTGCCTGCCCTTCCTTCCATTATCCGTCACCGAGACAAACTGAACAAAGTTCTGAGGTCGACCTTGTAAAGATAAGGATTCAGGTCTGACTGCTGTTTACCTTTGCTCCTGCGCACACTGCCCTTCTCTCCACATTTATGTGTTTGTTTGTTTGTCTATCTAATCTTTTGGGTTTTTATTTCTAATGAGGTCGACCAGTTGTCTATTTATTATTTTTTTGACTACGCATCAAGCTGCGCTGCTTGTCTTTGCTCCTGTGTGCTCGCGCACTCTCGCCTTTTCCACTTATTTTTATTTTTGATTTATTTATGATTTATTTTGTCAATTTAAAAAAAACGCATCGTGCTGTGCTGTTTGTGTTTGCTTGAGTGCATTCGCGCGCTCTCGCTTTCTCCACTTTACAATTTTTTTGTTATTATTTATCTATTCCTGAGAGTTTATCTTATTTTTTATTTGTTTATTTAAATGAAGTCGACCAGTTGCCTGCCCTTCCTTCCATTATCCGTCACCGAGACAAACTGTACAAAGTTCTGAGGTCGACCTTGTAAAGATAAGGATTCAGGTCTGTCTGCTGTTTACCTTTGCTCCTGCGCGCACTGCCCTTCTCTCCACATTTATGTGTTTGTTTGTTTGTCTATCTAACTTTTGTGTTTTTATTTCTAATGAGGTCGACCAGTTGTCTATTTATTATTTTTTTTACTACGCATCAAGCTGCGCTGCTTGTCTTTGCTCCTGTGTGCTCGCGCACTCTCGCCTTTTCCACTTATTTTTATTTTTGATTTATTTTTGATTTATTTTGTCAATTTTTAAAAAAAATACGCATCGTGCTGTGCTGTTTGTGTTTGCTTGAGTGCATTCGCGCGCTCTCGCTTTCTAAACTTTACAATTTTTTTGTTATTATTTATCTATTCCTGAGAGTTTATCTTATTTTTTATTTGTTTATTTAAATGAAGTTGACCAGTTGCCTGCCCTTCCTTGCATTATCCGTCACCGAGACAAACTGAACAAAGTTCTGAGGTCGACCTTGTAAAGATAAGGATTCAGGTCTGTCTGCTGTTTACCTTTGCTCCTGCGCGCAAAGCCCTTCTCTCCACATTTATGTGTTTGTTTGTTTGTCTATCTAATCTTTTGGGTTTTTATTTCTAATGAGGTCGACCAGTTGTCTATTTATTATTTTTTTTACTACGCATCAAGCTGCGCTGCTTGTCTTTGCTCCTGTGTGCTCGCGCACTCTCGCCTTTTCCACTTATTTTTATTTTTGATTTATTTTGTCAATTTTTAAAAAAAATACGCATCGGGCTGTGCTGTTTGTGTTTGCTTGAGTGCATTCGCGCGCTCTCGCTTTCTCCACTTTACAATTTTTTTGTTATTATTTATCTATTCCTGAGAGTTTATCTTATTTTTTATTTGTTTATTTAAATGAAGTCGACCAGTTGCCTGCCCTTCCTTCCATTATCCGTCACCGAGACAAACTGAACAAAGTTCTGCGGTCGACCTTGTAAAGATAAGGATTCAGGTCTGTCTGATGTTTACCTTTGCTCCTGCGCACACTGCCCTTCTCTCCACATTTATGTGTTTGTTTGTTTGTCTATCTAATCTTTCGGGTTTTTATTTCTAATGAGGTCGACCAGTTGTCTATTTATTATTTTTTTTACTACGCATCAAGCTGCGCTGCTTCTCTTTGCTCCTGTGTGCTCGCGCACTCTCGCCTTTTCCACTTATTTTTATTTTTGATTTATTTTTGATTTATTTTGTCAATTTTTAAAAAAAATACGCATCGTGCTGTGCTGTTTGTGTTTGCTTGAGTGCATTCGCGCGCTCTCGCTTTCTCCACTTTACAATTTTTTTGTTATTATTTATCTATTCCTGAGAGTTTATCTTATTTTTTATTTGTTTATTTAAATGAAGTCGACCAGTTGCCTGCCCTTCCTTCCATTATCCGTCACCGAGACAAACTGAACAAAGTTCTGAGGTCGACCTTGTAAAGATAAGGATTCAGGTCTGTCTGCTGTTTACCTTTGCTCCTGCGCACACTGCCCTTCTCTCCTCATTTATGTGTTTGTTTGTTTGTCTATCTAATCTTTTGGGTTTTTTTTTCTAATGAGGTCGACCAGTTGTCTATTTATTATTTTTTTTACTACGCATCAAGCTGCGCTGCTTGTCTTTGCTCCTGTGTGCTCGCGCACTCTCGCCTTTTCCACTTATTTTTATTTTTGATTTATTTTTGATTTATTTTGTCAATTTAAAAAAAAATACGCATCGTGCTGTGCTGTTTGTGTTTGCTTGAGTGCATTCGCGCGCTCTCGCTTTCTCCACTTTACAATTTTTTTGTTATTATTTATCTATTCCTGAGAGTTTATCTTATTTTTTATTTGTTTATTTAAATGAAGTCGACCAGTTGCCTGCCCTTCCTTCCATTATCCGTCACCGAGACAAACTGAACAAAGTTCTGAGGTCGACCTTGAAAAGATAAGGATTCAGGTCTGTCTGCTGTTTACCTTTGCTCCTGCGCGCACTGCCCTTCTCTCCACATTTATGTGTTTGTTTGTTTGTCTATCTAATCTTTTGGGTTTTTATTTCTAATGAGGTCGACCAGTTGTCTATTTATTATTTTTTTTACTACGCATCAAGCTGCGCTGCTTGTCTTTGCTCCTGTGTGCTCGCGCACTCTCGCCTTTTCCACTTATTTTTATTTTTGATTTATTTTTGATTTATTTTGTCAATTTTTAAAAAAAATACGCATCGTGCTGTGCTGTTTGTGTTTGCTTGAGTGCATTCGCGCGCTCTCGCTTTCTCCACTTTACAATTTTTTTGTTATTATTTATCTATTCCTGAGAGTTTATCTTATTTTTTATTTGTTTATTTAAATGAAGTTGACCAGTTGCCTGCCCTTCCTTCCATTATCCGTCACCGAGACAAACTGAACAAAGTTCTGAGGTCGACCTTGTAAAGATAAGGATTCAGGTCTGTCTGCTGTTTACCTTTGCTCCTGCGCGCACTGCCCTTCTCTCCACATTTATGTGTTTGTTTGTTTGTCTATCTAATCTTTTGGGTTTTTATTTCTAATGAGGTCGACCAGTTGCCTATTTATTATTTTTTTTACTACGCATCAAGCTGCGCTGCTTGTCTTTGCTCCTGTGTGCTCGCGCACTCTCGCCTTTTCCACTTATTTTTATATTTGATTTATTTTTTATTTATTTTGTCAATTTTTAAAAAAAAAACGCATCGTGCTGTGCTGTTTGTGTTTGCTTGAGTGCATTCGCGCGCTCTCGCTTTCTCCACTTTACAATTTTTTTGTTATTATTTATCTATTCCTGAGAGTTTATCTTATTTTTTATTTGTTTATTTAAATGAAGTCGACCAGTTGCCTGCCCTTCCTTCCATTATCCGTCACCGAGACAAACTGAACAAAGTTCTGAGGTCGACCTTGTAAATATAAGGATTCAGCTCTGTCTGCTGTTTACCTTTGCTCCTGCGCGCAAAGCCCTTCTCTCCACATTTATGTGTTTGTTTGTTTGTCTATCTAATCTTTTGGGTTTTTATTTCTCATGAGGTCGACCAGTTGTCTATTTATTATTTTTTTTACTACGCATCAAGCTGCGCTGCTTGTCTTTGCTCCTGTGTGCTCGCGCACTCTCGCCTTTTCCACTTATTTTTATTTTTGATTTATTTTTGATTTATTTTGTCAATTTAAAAAAAAAATACGCATCGGGCTGTGCTGTTTGTGTTTGCTTGAGTGCATTCGCGTGCTCTCGCTTTCTCCACTTTACAATTTTTTTGTTATTATTTATCTATTCCTGAGAGTTAATCTTATTTTTTATTTGTTTATTTAAATGAAGTCGACCAGTTGCCTGCCCTTCCTTCCATTATTCGTCACCGAGACAAACTGAACAAAGTTCTGAGGTCGACCTTGTAAAGATAAGGATTCAGGTCTGTCTGCTGTTTACCTTTGCTCCTGCGCGCACTGCCCTTCTCCCCACATTTATGTGTTTGTTTGTTTGTCTATCTAATCTTTTGGGTTTTTATTTCTAATGAGGTCGACCAGTTGTCTATTTATTATTTTTTTTACTACGCATCAAGCTGCGCTGCTTCTCTTTGCTCCTGTGTGCTCGCGCACTCTCGCCTTTTCCACTTATTTTTATTTTTGATTTATTTTTGATTTATTTTGTCAATTTTAAAAAACAATACGCATCGTGCTGTGCTGTTTGTGTTTGCTTGAGTGCATTCGCGCGCTCTCGCTTTCTCCTCTTTACAATTTTTTTGTTATTATTTATCTATTCCTGAGAGTTTATCTTATTTTTTATTTGTTTATTTAAATGAAGTCGACCAGTTGCCTGCCCTTCCTTCCATTATCCGTCACCGAGACAAACTGAACAAAGTTCTGAGGTCGACCTTGTAAAGATAAGGATTCAGGTCTGTCTGCTGTTTACCTTTGCTCCTGCGCGCACTGCCCTTCTCTCCACATTTATGTGTTTGTTTGTTTGTCTATCTAATCTTTTGGGTTTTTATTTCTAATGAGGTCGACCAGTTGTCTATTTATTATTTTTTTTACTACGCATCAAGCTGCGCTGCTTGTCTTTGCTCCTGTGTGCTCGCGCACTCTCGCCTTTTCCACTTATTTTTATTTTTGATTTATTTTTGATTTATTTTGTCAATTTTTAAAAAAAATACGCATCGTGCTGTGCTGTTTGTGTTTGCTTGAGTGCATTCGCGCGCTCTCGCTTTCTCCACTTTACAATTTTTTTGTTATTATTTATCTATTCCTGAGAGTTTATCTTATTTTTTATTTGTTTATTTAAATCATGTCGACCAGTTGCCTGCCCTTCCTTCCATTATCCGTCACCGAGACAAACTGAACAAAGTTCTGAGGTCGACCTTGTAAAGATAAGGATTCAGGTCTGACTGCTGTTTACCTTTGCTCCTGCGCACACTGCCCTTCTCTCCACATTTATGTGTTTGTTTGTTTGTCTATCTAATCTTTTGGGTTTTTATTTCTAATGAGGTCGACCAGTTGTCTATTTATTATTTTTTTTACTACGCATCAAGCTGCGCTGGTTGTCTTTGCTCCTGTGTGCTCGCGCACTCTCGCCTTTTCCACTTATTTTTATTTTTGATTTATTTATGATTTATTTTGTCAATTGAAAAAAAAACGCATCGTGCTGTGCTGTTTGTGTTTGCTTGAGTGCATTCGCGCGCTCTCGCTTTCTCCACTTTACAATTTTTTTGTTATTATTTATCTATTCCTGAGAGTTTATCTTATTTTTTATTTGTTTATTTAAATGAAGTCGACCAGTTGCCTGCCCTTCCTTCCATTATCCGTCACCGAGACAAACTGTACAAAGTAATGAGGTCGACCTTGTAAAGATAAGGATTCAGGTCTGTCTGCTGTTTACCTTTGCTCCTGCGCGCACTGCCCTTCTCTCCACATTTATGTGTTTGTTTGTTTGTCTATCTAAACTTTTGTGTTTTTATTTCTAATGAGGTCGACCAGTTGTCTATTTATTATTTTTTTTTACTACGCATCAAGCTGCGCTGCTTGTCTTTGCTCCTGTGTGCTCGCGCACTCTCGCCTTTTCCACTTATTTTTATTTTTGATTTATTTTTGATTTATTTTGTCAATTTTTAAAAAAAATACGCATCGTGCTGTGCTGTTTGTGTTTGCTTGAGTGCATTCGCGCGATCTCGCTTTCTAAACTTTACAATTTTTTTGTTATTATTTATCTATTCCTGAGAGTTTATCTTATTTTTTATTTGTTTATTTAAATGAAGTTGACCAGTTGCCTGCCCTTCCTTGCATTATCCGTCACCGAGACAAACTGAACAAAGTTCTGAGGTCGACCTTGTAAAGATAAGGATTCAGGTTTGTCTGCTGTTTACCTTTGCTCCTGCGCGCAAAGCCCTTCTCTCCACATTTATGTGTTTGTTTGTTTGTCTATCTAATCTTTTGGGTTTTTATTTCTAATGAGGTCGACCAGTTGTCTATTTATTATTTTTTTTACTACGCATCAAGCTGCGCTGCTTGTCTTTGCTCCTGTGTGCTCGCGCACTCTCGCCTTTTCCACTTATTTTTATTTTTGATTTATTTTGTCAATTTTTAAAAAAAATACGCATCGGGCTGTGCTGTTTGTGTTTGCTTGAGTGCATTCGCGCGCTCTCGCTTTCTCCACTTTACAATTTTTTTGTTATTATTTATCTATTCCTGAGAGTTTATCTTATTTTTTATTTGTTTATTTAAATGAAGTCGACCAGTTGCCTGCCCTTCCTTCCATTATCCGTCACCGAGACAAACTGAACAAAGTTCTGCGGTCGACCTTGTAAAGATAAGGATTCAGGTCTGTCTGATGTTTACCTTTGCTCCTGCGCACACTGCCCTTCTCTCCACATTTATGTGTTTGTTTGTTTGTCTATCTAATCTTTCGGGTTTTTATTTCTAATGAGGTCGACCAGTTGTCTATTTATTATTTTTTTTACTACGCATCAAGCTGCGCTGCTTCTCTTTGCTCCTGTGTGCTCGCGCACTCTCGCCTTTTCCACTTATTTTTATTTTTGATTTATTTTTGATTTATTTTGTCAATTTTTAAAAAAAATACGCATCGTGCTGTGCTGTTTGTGTTTGCTTGAGTGCATTCGCGCGCTCTCGCTTTCTCCACTTTACAATTTTTTTGTTATTATTTATCTATTCCTGAGAGTTTATCTTATTTTTTATTTGTTTATTTAAATGAAGTCGACCAGTTGCCTGCCCTTCCTTCCATTATCCGTCACCGAGACAAACTGAACAAAGTTCTGAGGTCGACCTTGTAAAGATAAGGATTCAGGTCTGTCTGCTGTTTACCTTTGCTCCTGCGCACACTGCCCTTCTCTCCTCATTTATGTGTTTGTTTGTTTGTCTATCTAATCTTTTGGGTTTTTTTTTCTAATGAGGTCGACCAGTTGTCTATTTATTATTTTTTTTACTACGCATCAAGCTGCGCTGCTTGTCTTTGCTCCTGTGTGCTCGCGCACTCTCGCCTTTTCCACTTATTTTTATTTTTGATTTATTTTTGATTTATTTTGTCAATTTTAAAAAAAATACGCATCGTGCTGTGCTGTTTGTGTTTGCTTGAGTGCATTCGCGCGCTCTCGCTTTCTCCACTTTACAATTTTTTTGTTATTATTTATCTATTCCTGAGAGTTTATCTTATTTTTTATTTGTTTATTTAAATGAAGTCGACCAGTTGCCTGCCCTTCCTTCCATTATCCGTCACCGAGACAAACTGAACAAAGTTCTGAGGTCGACCTTGTAAAGATAAGGATTCAGGTCTGTCTGCTGTTTACCTTTGCTCCTGCGCGCACTGCCCTTCTCTCCACATTTATGTGTTTGTTTGTTTGTCTATCTAATCTTTTGTGTTTGTATTTCTAATGAGGTCGACCAGTTGTCTATTTATTATTTTTTTTACTACGCATCAAGCTGCGCTGCTTGTCTTTGCTCCTGTGTGCTCGCGCACTCTCGCCTTTTCCACTTATTTTTATTTTTGATTTATTTTTGATTTATTTTGTCAATTTTAAAAAAAAATACGCATCGTGCTGTGCTGTTTGTGTTTGCTTGAGTGCATTCGCGCGCTCTCGCTTTGTGCACTTTACAATTTTTTTGTTATTATTTATCTATTCCTGAGAGTTTATCTTATTTTTTATTTGTTTATTTAAATGAAGTCGACCAGTTGCCTGCCCTTCCTTCCATTATCCGTCACCGAGACAAACTGAACAAAGTTCTGAGGTCGACCTTGTAAAGATAAGGATTCAGGTCTGTCTGCTGTTTACATTTGCTCCTGCGCACACTGCCCTTCTCTCCACATTTATGTGTTTGTTTGTTTGTCTATCTAATCTTTTGGGTTTTTATTTCTAATGAGGTCGACCAGTTGTCCATTTATTATTTTTTTTACTACGCATCAAGCTGCGCTGCTTGTCTTTGCTCCTGTGTGCTCGCGCACTCCCGCCTTTTCCACTTATTTTTGTTTTTTTTTTGTTTTTTTTTTTTTTGGCCAGTCCTGGGCCTTAGACTCAGGGCCGGAGCACCGTCCCTGGGTTCTTCCCGCTCAAGGCTAGCACTCTGCCACTTGAGCCACAGCGCCGCTTCTGGCCGTTTTCTGTATATGTGGTGCTGGGTAATCAAACCTAGGGCCTCGTGTATCCGAGGCAGGCACTCTTGCCACTAGGCTACATCCCCAGCCCTTTTCCACTTATTTTTATTTTTGATTTATTTTTGATTTATTTTGTCAATTTTAAAAAAAAATACGCATCGTGCTGTGCTGTTTGTGTTTGCTTGAGTGCATTCGCGCGCTCTCGCTTTGTGCACTTTACAATTTTTTTGTTATTATTTATCTATTCCTGAGAGTTTATCTTATTTTTTATTTGTTTATTTAAATGAAATCGACCAGTTGCCTGCCCTTCCTTCCATTATCCGTCACCGAGACAAACTGAACAAAGTTCTGAGGTCGACCTTGTAAAGATAAGGATTCAGGTCTGTCTGCTGTTTACATTTGCTCCTGCGCGCACTGCCCTTCTCTCCACCTTTATGTGTTTGTTTGTTTGTCTATCTAATCTTTTGGGTTTTTATTTCTAATGAGGTCGACCAGTTGTCTATTTATTATTTTTTTTACTACGCATCAAGCTGCGCTGCTTGTCTTTGCTCCTGTGTGCTCGCGCACTCTCGCCTTTTCCACTTATTTTTGTTTTTGTTTTTTTTTTTTTTTTGGCCAGTCCTGGGCCTTAGACTCAGGGCCGGAGCACCGTCCCTGGGTTCTTCCCGCTCAAGGCTAGCACTCTGCCACTTGAGCCACAGCGCCGCTTCTGGCCGTTTTCTGTATATGTGGTGCTGGGGAATCGAACCTAGGGCCTCGTGTATCCGAGGCAGGCACTCTTGCCACTAGGCTACATCCCCAGCCCTTTTCCACTTATTTTTATTTTTGATTTATTTTTGATTTATTTTGTCAATTTTAAAAAAAATACGCATCGTGCTGTGCTGTTTGTGTTTGCTTGAGTGCATTCGCGCGCTCTCGCTTTGTGCACTTTACAATTTTTTTGTTATTATTTATCTATTCCTGAGAGTTTATCTTATTTTTTATTTGTTTATTTAAATGAAGTCGACCAGTTGCCTGCCCTTCCTTCCATTATCCGTCACCGAGGCAAACTGAACAAAGTTCTGAGGTCGACCTTGTAAAGATAAGGATTCAGGTCTGTCTGCTGTTTACATTTGCTCCTGCGCGCACTGCCCTTCTCTCCACATTTATGTGTTTTTTTGTCTATCTAATCTTTTGGGTTTTTATTTCTAATGAGGTCGACCAGTTGTCTATTTATTATTTTTTTTACTACGCATCAAGCTGCGCTGCTTGTCTTTGCTCCTGTGTGCTCGCGCACTCTCGCCTTTTCCACTTATTTTTGTTTTTGTTTTTTTTTTTTTTTGGCGAGTCCTGGGCCTTGGACTCAGGGCCGGAGCACCGTCCCTGGGTTCTTCCCGCTCAAGGCTAGCACTCTGCCACTTGAGCCACAGCGCCGCTCTGGCCGTTTTCTGTATATGTGGTGCAGGGGAATCGAACCTAGGGCCTCGTGTATCCGAGGCAGGCACTCTTGCCACTAGGCTACATCCCCAGCCCTTTTCCACTTATTTTTATTTTTGATTTATTTTTGATTTATTTTGTCAATTTAAAAAAAAAATACGCATCGTGCTGTGCTGTTTGTGTTTGCTTGAGTGCATTCGCGCGCTCTCGCTTTCTCCACTTTACAATTTTTTTGTTATTATTTATCTATTCCTGAGAGTTTATCTTATTTTTTATTTGTTTATTTAAATGAAGTCGACCAGTTGCCTGCCCTTCCTTCCATTATCCGTCACCGTGACAAACTGAACAAAGTTCTGAGGTCGACCTTGTAAAGATAAGGATTCAGGTCTGTCTGCTGTTTACCTTTGCTCCTGCGCACACTGCCCTTCTCTCCACATTTATGTGTTTGTTTGTTTGTCTATCTAATCTTTTGGGTTTTTATTTCTAATGAGGTCGACCAGTTGTCTATTTATTATTTTTTTTACTACGCATCAAGCTGCGCTGCTTGTCTTTGCTCCTGTGTGCTCGCGCACTCTCGCCTTTTCCACTTATTTTTATTTTTGATTTATTTTTGATTTATTTTGTCAATTTTAAAAAAAATACGCATCGTGCTGTGCTGTTTGTGTTTGCTTGAGTGCATTCGCGCGCTCTCGCTTTCTCCACTTTACAATTTTTTTGTTATTATTTATCTATTCCTGAGAGTTTATCTTATTTTTTATTTGTTTATTTAAATGAAGTCGACCAGTTGCCTGCCCTTCCTTCCATTATCCGTCACCGAGACAACCTGAACAAAGTTCTGAGGTCGACCTTGTAAAGATAAGGATTCAGGTCTGTCTGCTGTTTACCTTTGCTCCTGCGCGCACTGCCCTTCTCTCCACATTTATGTGTTTGTTTGTCTATCTAATCTTTTGTGTTTTTATTTCTAATGAGGTCGACCAGTTGTCTATTTATTATTTTTTTTACTACGCATCAAGCTGCGCTGCTTGTCTTTGCTCCTGTGTGCTCGCGCACTCTCGCCTTTTCCACTTATTTTTATTTTTGATTTATTTTTGATTTATTTTGTCAATTTTTAAAAAAAATACGCATCGTGCTGTGCTGTTTGTGTTTGCTTGAGTGCATTCGCGCGCTCTCGCTTTCTCCACTTTACAATTTTTTTGTTATTATTTATCTATTCCTGAGAGTTTATCTTATTTTTTATTTGTTTATTTAAATGAAGTTCACCAGTTGCCTGCCCTTCCTTCCATTATCCGTCACCGAGACAAACTGAACAAAGTTCTGAGGTCGACCTTGTAAAGATAAGGATTCAGGTCTGTCTGCTGTTTACCTTTGCTCCTGCGCGCACTGCCCTTCTCTCCACATTTATGTGTTTGTTTGTTTGTCTATCTAATCTTTTGGGTTTTTATTTCTAATGAGGTCGACCAGTTGTCTATTTATTATTTTTTTTACTACGCATCAAGCTGCGCTGCTTGTCTTTGCTCCTGTGTGCTCGCGCACTCTCGCCTTTTCCACTTATTTTTATTTTTGATTTATTTTTGATTTATTTTGTCAATTTTAAAAAACACTACGCATCGTGCTGTGCTGTTTGTGTTTGCTTGAGTGCATTCGCGCGCTCTCGCTTTCTCCACTTTACAATTTTTTTGTTATTATTTATCTATTCCTGAGAGTTTATCTTATATTTTATTTGTTTATTTAAATGAAGTCGACCAGTTGCCTGCCCTTCCTTCCATTATCCGTCACCGAGACAAACTGAACAAAGTTCTGCGGTCGACCTTGTAAAGATAAGGATTCAGGTCTGTCTGCTGTTTACCTTTGCTCCTGCGCGCACTGCCCTTCTCTCCACATTTATGTGTTTGTTTGTTTGTCTATCTAATCTTTTGGGTTTTTATTTCTAATGAGGTCGACCAGTTGTCTATTTATTATTTTTTTTACTACGCATCAAGCTGCGCTGCTTGTCTTTGCTCCTGTGTGCTCGCGCACTCTCGCCTTTTCCACTTATTTTTATTTTTGATTTATTTTTGATTTATTTTGTCAATTTTTAAAAAAAATACGCATCGTGCTGTGCTGTTTGTGTTTGCTTGAGTGCATTCGCGCACTCTCGCTTTCTCCACTTTACAATTTTTTTGTTATTATTTATCTATTCCTGAGAGTTTATCTTATTTTTTATTTGTTTATTTAAATGAAGTTGACCAGTTGCCTGCCCTTCCTTCCATTATCCGTCACCGAGACAAACTGAACAAAGTTCTGAGGTCGACCTTGTAAAGATAAGGATTCAGGTCTGTCTGCTGTTTACCTTTGCTCCTGCGCGCACTGCCCTTCTCTCCACATTTATGTGTTTGTTTGTTTGTCTATCTAATCTTTTGGGTTTTTATTTCTAATGAGGTCGACCAGTTGCCTATTTATTATTTTTTTTACTACGCATCAAGCTGCGCTGCTTGTCTTTGCTCCTGTGTGCTCGCGCACTCTCGCCTTTTCCACTTATTTTTATATTTGATTTATTTTTTATTTATTTTGTCAATTTTTAAAAAAAATACGCATCGTGCTGTGCTGTTTGTGTTTGCTTGAGTGCATTCGCGCGCTCTCGCTTTCTCCACTTTACAATTTTTTTGTTATTATTTATCTATTCCTGAGAGTTTATCTTATTTTTTATTTGTTTATTTAAATGAAGTCGACCAGTTGCCTGCCCTTCCTTCCATTATCCGTCACCGAGACAAACTGAACAAAGTTCTGAGGTCGACCTTGTAAAGATAAGGATTCAGGTCTGTCTGCTGTTTACCTTTGCTCCTGCGCACACTGCCCTTCTCTCCACATTTATGTGTTTGTTTGTTTGTCTATCTAATCTTTTGGGTTTTTATTTCTAATGAGGTCGACCAGTTGTCTATTTATTATTTTTTTTACTACGCATCAAGCTGCGCTGCTTGTCTTTGCTCCTGTGTGCTCGCGCACTCTCGCCTTTTCCACTTATTTTTATTTTTGATTTATTTATGATTTATTTTGTCAATTTTAAAAAAAATACGCATCGTGCTGTGCTGTTTGTGTTTGCTTGAGTGCATTCGCGCGCTCTCGCTTTGTGCACTTTACAATTTTTTTGTTATTATTTATCTATTCCTGAGAGTTTATCTTATTTTTTATTTGTTTATTTAAATGAAGTCGACCAGTTGCCTGCCCTTCCTTCCATTATCCGTCACCGAGGCAAACTGAACAAAGTTCTGAGGTCGACCTTGTAAAGATAAGGATTCAGGTCTGTCTGCTGTTTACATTTGCTCCTGCGCGCACTGCCCTTCTCTCCACATTTATGTGTTTTTTTGTCTATCTAATCTTTTGGGTTTTTATTTCTAATGAGGTCGACCAGTTGTCTATTTATTATTTTTTTTACTACGCATCAAGCTGCGCTGCTTGTCTTTGCTCCTGTGTGCTCGCGCACTCTCGCCTTTTCCACTTATTTTTGTTTTTGTTTTTTTTTTTTTTTTGGCGAGTCCTGGGCCTTGGACTCAGGGCCGGAGCACCGTCCCTGGGTTCTTCCCGCTCAAGGCTAGCACTCTGCCACTTGAGCCACAGCGCCGCTCTGGCCGTTTTCTGTATATGTGGTGCAGGGGAATCGAACCTAGGGCCTCGTGTATCCGAGGCAGGCACTCTTGCCACTAGGCTACATCCCCAGCCCTTTTCCACTTATTTTTATTTTTGATTTATTTTTGATTTATTTTGTCAATTTAAAAAAAAAATACGCATCGTGCTGTGCTGTTTGTGTTTGCTTGAGTGCATTCGCGCGCTCTCGCTTTCTCCACTTTACAATTTTTTTGTTATTATTTATCTATTCCTGAGAGTTTATCTTATTTTTTATTTGTTTATTTAAATGAAGTCGACCAGTTGCCTGCCCTTCCTTCCATTATCCGTCACCGAGGCAAACTGAACAAAGTTCTGAGGTCGACCTTGTAAAGATAAGGATTCAGGTCTGTCTGCTGTTTACATTTGCTCCTGCGCGCACTGCCCTTCTCTCCACATTTATGTGTTTTTTTGTCTATCTAATCTTTTGGGTTTTTATTTCTAATGAGGTCGACCAGTTGTCTATTTATTATTTTTTTTACTACGCATCAAGCTGCGCTGCTTGTCTTTGCTCCTGTGTGCTCGCGCACTCTCGCCTTTTCCACTTATTTTTGTTTTTGTTTTTTTTTTTTTTTGGCGAGTCCTGGGCCTTGGACTCAGGGCCGGAGCACCGTCCCTGGGTTCTTCCCGCTCAAGGCTAGCACTCTGCCACTTGAGCCACAGCGCCGCTCTGGCCGTTTTCTGTATATGTGGTGCTGGGGAATCGAACCTAGGGCCTCGTGTATCCGAGGCAGGCACTCTTGCCACTAGGCTACATCCCCAGCCCTTTTCCACTTATTTTTATTTTTGATTTATTTTTGATTTATTTTGTCAATTTTAAAAAAAATACGCATCGTGCTGTGCTGTTTGTGTTTGCTTGAGTGCATTCGCGCGCTCTCGCTTTGTGCACTTTACAATTTTTTTGTTATTATTTATCTATTCCTGAGAGTTTATCTTATTTTTTATTTGTTTATTTAAATGAAGTCGACCAGTTGCCTGCCCTTCCTTCCATTATCCGTCACCGAGGCAAACTGAACAAAGTTCTGAGGTCGACCTTGTAAAGATAAGGATTCAGGTCTGTCTGCTGTTTACATTTGCTCCTGCGCGCACTGCCCTTCTCTCCACATTTATGTGTTTTTTTGTCTATCTAATCTTTTGGGTTTTTATTTCTAATGAGGTCGACCAGTTGTCTATTTATTATTTTTTTTACTACGCATCAAGCTGCGCTGCTTGTCTTTGCTCCTGTGTGCTCGCGCACTCTCGCCTTTTCCACTTATTTTTGTTTTTGTTTTTTTTTTTTTTTGGCGAGTCCTGGGCCTTGGACTCAGGGCCGGAGCACCGTCCCTGGGTTCTTCCCGCTCAAGGCTAGCACTCTGCCACTTGAGCCACAGCGCCGCTCTGGCCGTTTTCTGTATATGTGGTGCAGGGGAATCGAACCTAGGGCCTCGTGTATCCGAGGCAGGCACTCTTGCCACTAGGCTACATCCCCAGCCCTTTTCCACTTATTTTTATTTTTGATTTATTTTTGATTTATTTTGTCAATTTAAAAAAAAAATACGCATCGTGCTGTGCTGTTTGTGTTTGCTTGAGTGCATTCGCGCGCTCTCGCTTTCTCCACTTTACAATTTTTTTGTTATTATTTATCTATTCCTGAGAGTTTATCTTATTTTTTATTTGTTTATTTAAATGAAGTCGACCAGTTGCCTGCCCTTCCTTCCATTATCCGTCACCGAGACAAACTGAACAAAGTTCTGAGGTCGACCTTGTAAAGATAAGGATTCAGGTCTGTCTGCTGTTTACCTTTGCTCCTGCGCACACTGCCCTTCTCTCCACATTTATGTGTTTGTTTGTTTGTCTATCTAATCTTTTGGGTTTTTATTTCTAATGAGGTCGACCAGTTGTCTATTTATTATTTTTTTTACTACGCATCAAGCTGCGCTGCTTGTCTTTGCTCCTGTGTGCTCGCGCACTCTCGCCTTTTCCACTTATTTTTATTTTTGATTTATTTATGATTTATTTTGTCAATTTAAAAAAAAAACGCATCGTGCTGTGCTGTTTGTGTTTGCTTGAGTGCATTCGCGCGCTCTCGCTTTCTCCACTTTACAATTTTTTTGTTATTATTTATCTATTCCTGAGAGTTTATCTTATTTTTTATTTGTTTATTTAAATGAAGTCGACCAGTTGCCTGCCCTTCCTTCCATTATCCGTCACCGAGACAAACTGTACAAAGTTCTGAGGTCGACCTTGTAAAGATAAGGATTCAGGTCTGTCTGCTGTTTACCTTTGCTCCTGCGCGCACTGCCCTTCTCTCCACATTTATGTGTTTGTTTGTTTGTCTATCTAAACTTTTGTGTTTTTATTTCTAATGAGGTCGACCAGTTGTCTATTTATTATTTTTTTTTACTACGCATCAAGCTGCGCTGCTTGTCTTTGCTCCTGTGTGCTCACGCACTCTCGCCTTTTCCACTTATTTTTACTTTTGATTTATTTTTGATTTATTTTGTCAATTTTTAAAAAAAATACACATCGTGCTGTGCTGTTTGTGTTTGCTTGAGTGCATTCGCGCGCTCTCGCTTTCTAAACTTTACAATTTTTTTGTTATTATTTATCTATTCCTGAGAGTTTATCTTATTTTTTATTTGTTTATTTAAATGAAGTTGACCAGTTGCCTGCCCTTCCTTGCATTATCCGTCACCGAGACAAACTGAACAAAGTTCTGAGGTCGACCTTGTAAATATAAGGATTCAGGTCTGTCTGCTGTTTACCTTTGCTCCTGCGTGCAAAGCCCTTCTCTCCACATTTATGTGTTTGTTTGTTTGTCTATCTAATCTTTTGGGTTTTTATTTCTAATGAGGTCGACCAGTTGCCTATTTATTATTTTTTTTACTACGCATCAAGCTGCGCTGCTTGTCTTTGCTCCTGTGTGCTCGCGCACTCTCGCCTTTTCCACTTATTTTTATTTTTGATTTATTTTGTCAATTTTTAAAAAAAATACGCATCGGGCTGTGCTGTTTGTGTTTGCTTGAGTGCATTCGCGCGCTCTCGCTTTCTCCACTTTACAATTTTTTTGTTATTATTTATCTATTCCTGAGAGTTTATCTTATTTTTTATTTGTTTATTTAAATGAAGTCGACCAGTTGCCTGCCCTTCCTTCCATTATCCTTCACCGAGACAAACTGAACAAAGTTCTGCGGTCGACCTTGTAAAGATAAGGATTCAGGTCTGTCTGATGTTTACCTTTGCTCCTGCGCACACTGCCCTTCTCTCCACATTTATGTGTTTGTTTGTTTGTCTATCTAATCTTTCGGGTTTTTATTTCTAATGAGGTCGACCAGTTGTCTATTTATTATTTTTTTTACTACGCATCAAGCTGCGCTGCTTCTCTTTGCTCCTGTGTGCTCGCGGACTCTCCCCTTTTCCACTTATTTTTATTTTTGATTCATTTTTGATTTATTTTGTCAATTTTTAAAAAAAATACGCATCGTGCTGTGCTGTTTGTGTTTGCTTGAGTGCATTCGCGCGCTCTCGCTTTCTCCACTTTACAATTTTTTTGTTATTATTTATCTATTCCTGAGAGTTTATCTTATTTTTTATTTGTTTATTTAAATGAAGTCGACCAGTTGCCTGCCCTTCCTTCCATTATCCGTCACCGAGACAAACTGAACAAAGTTCTGAGGTCGACCTTGTAAAGATAAGGATTCAGGTCTGTCTGCTGTTTACCTTTGCTCCTGCGCACACTGCCCTTCTCTCCTCATTTATGTGTTTGTTTGTTTGTCTATCTAATCTTTGGGTTTTTTTTTCTAATGAGGTCGACCAGTTGTCTATTTATTATTTTTTTACTGCGCATCAAGCTGCGCTGCTTGTCTTTGCTCCTGTGTGCTCGCGCACTCTCGCCTTTTCCACTTATTTTTATTTTTGATTTATTTTTGATTTATTTTGTCAATTTAAAAAAAAATACGCATCGTGCTGTGCTGTTTGTGTTTGCTTGAGTGCATTCGCGCGCTCTCGCTTTCTCCACTTTACAATTTTTTTGTTATTATTTATCTATTCCTGAGAGTTTATCTTATTTTTTATTTGTTTATTTAAATGAAGTCGACCAGTTGCCTGCCCTTCCTTCCATTATCCGTCACCGAGACAAACTGAACAAAGTTCTGAGGTCGACCTTGTAAAGATAAGGATTCAGGTCTGTCTGCTGTTTACCTTTGCTCCTGCGCGC
>NW_025959867.1:175295-207096 GCF_023159225.1 Perognathus longimembris pacificus | reverse complement strand
TGTTTGTCTATCTAATCTTTTGGGTTTCTATTTCTAATGAGGTCGACCAGTTATCTATTTATTATTTTTTTTACTACGCATCAAGCTGCGCTGCTTGTCTTTGCTCCTGTGTGCTCGCGCACTCTCGCCTTTTCCACTTATTTTATTTTTGATTTATTTTTGATTTATTTTGTCAATTTAAAAAAAAATACGCATCGTGCTGTGCTGTTTGTGTTTGCTTGAGTGCATTCGCGCGCTCTCGCTTTCTCCACTTTACAATGTTTTTGTTATTATTTATCTATTCCTGAGAGTTTATCTTATTTTTTATTTGTTTATTTAAATGAAGTCGACCAGTTGCCTGCCCTTCCTTCCATTATCCGTCACCGAGACAAACTGAACAAAGTTCTGAGGTCGACCTTGTAAAGATAAGGATTCAGGTCTGTCTGCTGTTTACCTTTGCTCCTGCGCGCACTGCCCTTCTATCCACATTTATGTGTTTGTTTGTTTGTCTATCTAATCTTTTGGGTTTTTATTTCTAATGAGGTCGACCAGTTATCTATTTATTATTTTTTTTACTACGCATCAAGCTGCGCTGCTTGTCTTTGCTCCTTTGTGCTCGCGCACTCTCGCCTTTTCACTTATTTTTATTTTGATTTATTTTGTCAATTTAAAAAAAAAAACGCATCGTGCTGTGCTGTTTGTGTTTGCTTGATTGCATTCGCGCGCTCTCGCTTTGTCCAATTTACAATTTTTTTGTTATTATTTATCTATTCCTGAGAGTTTATCTTATATTTCATTTGTTTATTTAAATGAAGTCGACCAGTTGCCTGCCCTTCCTTCCATTATCCGTCACCGAGACAAACTGAACAAAGTTCTGAGGTCGACCTTGTAAAGATAAGGATTCAGGTCTGTCTGCTGTTTACCTTTGCTCCTGCGCGCACTGCCCTTCTCTCCACATTTATGTGTTTGTTTGTTTGTCTATCTAATTTTTGGGTTTTTATTTCTAATGAGGTCGACCAGTTGTCTATTTATTATTTTTTTTACTACGCATCAAGCTGCGCTGCTTGTCTTTGCTCCTGTGTGCTCGCGCCCTCTCGCCTTTTCCACTTATTTTTATTTTTGATTTATTTTGTCAATTTAAAAAAAAAAATACGCATCGTGCTGTGCTGTTTGTGTTTGCTTGAGTGCATTCGCGCGCTCTCGCTTTCTCCACTTACAATTTTTTTGTTATTATTTATCTATTCCTGAGAGTTTATCTTATTTTTTATTTGTTTATTTAAATGAAGTCGACCAGTTGCCTGCCCTTCCTTCCATTATCCGTCACCGAGACAAACTGAACAAAGTTCTGAGGTCGACCTTGTAAAGATAAGGATTCAGGTCTGTCTGCTGTTTACCTTTGCTCCTGCGCGCACTGCCCTTCTCTCCACATTTATGTGTTTGTTTGTTTGTCTATCTAATCTTTTGGGTTTTTATTTCTAATGAGGTCGACCAGTTGTCTATTTATTATTTTTTTTTACTACGCATCAAGCTGCGCTGCTTGTCTTTGCTCCTGTGTGCTCGCGCACTCTCGCCTTTTCCACTTATTTTTATTTTTGATTTATTTTTGATTTATTTTGTCAATTTAAAAAAAATACGCATCGTGCTGTGCTGTTTGTGTTTGCTTGAGTGCATTCGCGCGCTCTCGCTTTCTCCACTTTACAATTTTTTGTTATTATTTATCTATTCCTGAGAGTTTATCTTATTTTTTATTTGTTTATTTAAATGAAGTCGACCAGTTGCCTGCCCTTCCTTCCATTATCCGTCACCGAGACAAACTGAACAAAGTTCTGAGGTCGACCTTGTAAAGATAAGGATTCAGGTCTGTCTGCTGTTTACCTTTGCTCCTGCGCGCACTGCCCTTCTCTCCACATTTATGTGTTTGTTTGTTTGTCTATCTAATCTTTTGGGTTTTTATTTCTAATGAGGTCGACCAGTTATCTATTTATTATTTTTTTTACTACGCATCAAGCTGCGCTGCTTGTCTTTGCTCCTGTGTGCTCGCGCACTCTCGCCTTTTCCACTTATTTTTATTTTTATTTTTGATTTATTTTGTCAATTTAAAAAAATACGCATCGTGCTGTGCTGTTTGTGTTTGCTTGAGTGCATTCGCGCGCTCTCGCTTTCTCCACTTTACAATTTTTTGTTATTATTTATCTATTCCTGAGAGTTTATGTTATTTTTTATTTGTTTATTTAAATGAAGTCGACCAGTTGCCTGCCCTTCCTTCCATTATCCGTCACCGAGACAAACTGAACAAAGTTCTGAGGTCGACCTTGTAAAGATAAGGATTCAGGTCTGTCTGCTGTTTACCTTTGCTCCTGCGCGCACTGCCCTTCTCTCCACATTTATGTGTTTGTTTGTTTGTCTATCTAATCTTTTGGGTTTTTATTTCTAATGAGGTCGACCAGTTGTCTATTTATTATTTTTTTTACTACGCATCAAGCTGCGCTGCTTGTCTTTGCTCCTGTGTGCTCGCGCACTCTCGCCTTTTCCACTTATTTTTATTTTTGATTTATTTTGTCAATTTAAAAAAAAATACGCATCGTGCTGTGCTGTTTGTGTTTGCTTGAGTGCATTCGCGCGCTCTCGCTTTCTCCACTTTACAATTTTTTTGTTATTATTTATCTATTCCTGAGAGTTTATGTTATTTTTTATTTGTTTATTTAAATGAAGTCGACCAGTTGCCTGCCCTTCCTTCCATTATCCGTCACCGAGACAAACTGAACAAAGTTCTGAGGTCGACCTTGTAAAGATAAGGATTCAGGTCTGTCTGCTGTTTACCTTTGCTCCTGCGCGCTCTGCCCTTCTCTCCACATTTATGTGTTTGTTTGTTTGTCTATCTAATCTTTTGGGTTTTTATTTCTAATGAGGTCGACCAGTTGTCTATTTATTATTTTTTTTACTACGCATCAAGCTGCGCTGCTTGTCTTTGCTCCTGTGTGCTCGCGCACTCTCGCCTTTTCCACTTACTTTTATTTTTGATTTATTTTGTCAATTTAAAAAAAAATACGCATCGTGCTGTGCTGTTTGTGTTTGCTTGAGTGCATTCGCGCGCTCTCGCTTTCTCCACTTTACAATTTTTTTGTTATTATTTATCTATTCCTGAGAGTTTATGTTATTTTTTATTTGTTTATTTAAATGAAGTCGACCAGTTGCCTGCCCTTCCTTCCATTATCCGTCACCGAGACAAACTGAACAAAGTTCTGAGGTCGACCTTGTAAAGATAAGGATTCAGGTCTGTCTGCTGTTTACCTTTGCTCCTGCGCGCACTGCCCTTCTCTCCACATTTATGTGTTTGTTTGTTTGTCTATCTAATCTTTTGGGTTTTTATTTCTAATGAGGTCGACCAGTTGTCTATTTATTATTTTTTTTACTACGCATCAAGCTGCGCTGCTTGTCTTTGCTCCTGTGTGCTCGCGCACTCTCGCCTTTTCCACTTATTTTTATTTTTGATTTATTTTTGATTTATTTTGTCAATTTAAAAAAATACGCATCGTGCTGTGCTGTTTGTGTTTGCTTGAGTGCATTCGCGCGCTCTCGCTTTCTCCACTTTACAATTTTTTTGTTATTATTTATCTATTCCTGAGAGTTTATCTTATTTTTTATTTGTTTATTTAAATGAAGTCGACCAGTTGCCTGCCCTTCCTTCCATTATCCGTCACCGAGACAAACTGAACAAAGTTCTGAGGTCGACCTTGTAAAGATAAGGATTCAGGTCTGTCTGCTGTTTACCTTTGCTCCTGCGCGCACTGCCCTTCTCTCCACATTTATGTGTTTGTTTGTTTGTCTATCTAATCTTTTGGGTTTTTATTTCTAATGAGGTCGACCAGTTGTCTATTTATTTTTTTTTACTACGCATCAAGCTCGCTGCTTGTCTTTGCTCCTGTGTGCTCGCGCACTCTCGCCTTTTCCACTTATTTTTATTTTTGATTTATTTTTGATTTATTTTGTCAATTTAAAAAAAATACGCATCGTGCTGTGCTGTTTGTGTTTGCTTGAGTGCATTCGCGCGATCTCGCTTTCTCCACTTTACAATTTTTTTGTTATTATTTATCTATTCCTGAGAGTTTATCTTATTTTTTATTTGTTTATTAAATGAAGTCGACCAGTTGCCTGCCCTTCCTTCCATTATCCGTCACCGAGACAAACTGAACAAAGTTCTGAGGTCGACCTTGTAAAGATAAGGATTCAGGTCTGTCTGCTGTTTACCTTTGCTCCTGCGCGCACTGCCCTTCTCTCCACATTTATGTGTTTGTTTGTTTGTCTATCTAATCTTTTGGGTTTTTATTTCTAATGAGGTCGACCAGTTGTCTATTTATTATTTTTTTAATACGCATCAAGCTGCGCTGCTTGTCTTTGCTCCTGTGTGCTCGCGCACTCTCGCCTTTTCCACTTATTTTTATTTTTGATTTATTTTTGATTTATTTTGTCAATTTAAAAAAAAATACGCATCGTGCTGTGCTGTTTGTGTTTGCTTGAGTGCATTCGCGCGCTCTCGCTTTCTCCACTTTACAATTTTTTTGTTATTATTTATCTATTCCTGAGAGTTTATCTTATTTTTATTTGTTTATTTAAATGAAGTCGACCAGTTGCCTGCCCTTCCTTCCATTATCCGTCACCGAGACAAACTGAACAAAGTTCTGAGGTCGACCTTGTAAAGATAAGGATTCAGGTCTGTCTGCTGTTTACCTTTGCTCCTGCGCGCACTGCCCTTCTCTCCACATTTATGTGTTTGTTTGTTTGTCTATCTAATCTTTTGGGTTTTTATTTCTAATGAGGTCGACCAGTTGTCTATTTATTATTTTTTTTCTACGCATCAAGCTGCGCTGCTTGTCTTTGCTCCTGTGTGCTCGCGCACTCTCGCCTTTTCCACTTATTTTTATTTTTGATTTATTTTGTCAATTTAAAAAAAAATACGCATCGTGCTGTGCTGTTTGTGTTTGCTTGAGTGCATTCGCGCGCTCTCGCTTTCTCCACTTTACAATTTTTTTGTTATTATTTATCTATTCCTGAGAGTTTATCTTATTTTTTATTTGTTTATTTAAATGAAGTCGACCAGTTGCCTGCCCTTCCTTCCATTATCCGTCACCGAGACAAACTGAACAAAGTTCTGAGGTCGACCTTGTAAAGATAAGGATTCAGGTCTGTCTGCTGTTTACCTTTGCTCCTGCGCGCACTGCCCTTCTCTCCACATTTATGTGTTTGTTTGTTTGTCTATCTAATCTTTTGGGTTTTATTTCTAATGAGGTCGACCAGTTGTCTATTTATTATTTTTTTTACTACGCATCAAGCTGCGCTGCTTGTCTTTGCTCCTGTGTGCTCGCGCACTCTCGCCTTTTCCACTTATTTTTATTTTTGATTTATTTTTGATTTATTTTGTCAATTTAAAAAAATACGCATCGTGCTGTGCTGTTTGTGTTTGCTTGAGTGCATTCGCGCGCTCTCGCTTTCTCCACTTTACAATTTTTG
Organism: Perognathus longimembris pacificus; assembly: GCF_023159225.1. Classification (NCBI taxonomy): domain Eukaryota; kingdom Metazoa; phylum Chordata; class Mammalia; order Rodentia; family Heteromyidae; genus Perognathus; species Perognathus longimembris. The sequence goes on along the minus strand of NW_025959867.1, from coordinate 201,609 downwards.
TTATTATTTATCTATTCCTGAGAGTTTATCTTATTTTTTATTTGTTTATTTAAATGAAGTCGACCAGTTGCCTGCCCTTCCTTCCATTATCCGTCACCGAGACAAACTGAACAAAGTTCTGAGGTCGACCTTGTAAAGATAAGGATTCAGGTCTGTCTGCTGTTTACCTTTGCTCCTGCGCGCACTGCCCTTCTCTCCACATTTATGTGTTTGTTTGTTTGTCTATCTAATCTTTTGGGTTTTTATTTCTAATGAGGTCGACCAGTTGTCTATTTATTATTTTTTTTACTACGCATCAAGCTCGCTGCTTGTCTTTGCTCCTGTGTGCTCGCGCACTCTCGCCTTTTCCACTTATTTTTATTTTTGATTTATTTTTGATTTATTTTGTCAATTTAAAAAAAATACGCATCGTGCTGTGCTGTTTGTGTTTGCTTGAGTGCATTCGCGCGCTCTCGCTTTCTCCACTTTACAATTTTTTTGTTATTATTTATCTATTCCTGAGAGTTTATCTTATTTTTTATTTGTTTATTTAAATGAAGTCGACCAGTTGCCTGCCCTTCCTTCCATTATCCGTCACCGAGACAAACTGAACAAAGTTCTGAGGTCGACCTTGTAAAGATAAGGATTCAGGTCTGTCTGCTGTTTACCTTTGCTCCTGCGCGCACTGCCCTTCTCTCCACATTTATGTGTTTGTTTGTTTGTCTATCTAATCTTTTGGGTTTTTATTTCTAATGAGGTCGACCAGTTGTCTATTTATTATTTTTTTTACTACGCATCAAGCTGCGCTGCTTGTCTTTGCTCCTGTGTGCTCGCGCACTCTCGCCTTTTCCACTTATTTTTATTTTTGATTTATTTTTGATTTATTTTGTCAATTTAAAAAAAAATACGCATCGTGCTGTGCTGTTTGTGTTTGCTTGAGTGCATTCGCGCGCTCTCGCTTTCTCCACTTTACAATTTTTTTGTTATTATTTATCTATTCCTGAGAGTTTATCTTATTTTTTATTTGTTTATTTAAATGAAGTCGACCAGTTGCCTGCCCTTCCTTCCATTATCCGTCACCGAGACAAACTGAACAAAGTTCTGAGGTCGACCTTGTAAAGATAAGGATTCAGGTCTGTCTGCTGTTTACCTTTGCTCCTGCGCGCACTGCCCTTCTCTCCACATTTATGTGTTTGTTTGTTTGTCTATCTAATCTTTTGGGTTTTTATTTCTAATGAGGTCGACCAGTTGTCTATTTATTATTTTTTTTATACGCATCAAGCTGCGCTGCTTGTCTTTGCTCCTGTGTGCTCGCGCACTCTCGCCTTTTCCACTTATTTTTATTTTTGATTTATTTTTGATTTATTTTGTCAATTTAAAAAAAAATACGCATCGTGCTGTGCTGTTTGTGTTTGCTTGAGTGCATTCGCGCGCTCTCGCTTTCTCCACTTTACAATTTTTGTTATTATTTATCTATTCCTGAGAGTTTATCTTATTTTTTTATTTGTTTATTTAAATGAAGTCGACCAGTTGCCTGCCCTTCCTTCCATTATCCGTCACCGAGACAAACTGAACAAAGTTCTGAGGTCGACCTTGTAAAGATAAGGATTCAGGTCTGTCTGCTGTTTACCTTTGCTCCTGCGCGCACTGCCCTTCTCTCCACATTTATGTGTTTGTTTGTTTGTCTATCTAATCTTTTGGGTTTTTATTTCTAATGAGGTCGACCAGTTATCTATTTATTATTTTTTTTACTACGCATCAAGCTGCGCTGCTTGTCTTTGCTCCTGTGTGCTCGCGCACTCTCGCCTTTTCCACTTATTTTTATTTTTGATTTATTTTTGATTTATTTTGTCAATTTAAAAAAAAATATGCATCGTGCTGTGCTGTTTGTGTTTGCTTGAGTGCATTCGCGCGCTCTCGCTTTCTCCACTTTACAATTTTTTTGTTATTATTTATCTATTCCTGAGAGTTTATCTTATTTTTTATTTGTTTATTTAAATGAAGTCGACCAGTTGCCTGCCCTTCCTTCCATTATCCGTCACCGAGACAAACTGAACAAAGTTCTGAGGTCGACCTTGTAAAGATAAGGATTCAGGTCTGTCTGCTGTTTACCTTTGCTCCTGCGCGCACTGCCCTTCTCTCCACATTTATGTGTTTGTTTGTTTGTCTATCTAATCTTTTGGGTTTTTATTTCTAATGAGGTCGACCAGTTGTCTATTTATTATTTTTTTTACTACGCATCAAGCTGCGCTGCTTGTCTTTGCTCCTGTGTGCTCGCGCACTCTCGCCTTTTCCACTTATTTTTATTTTTGATTTATTTTTGATTTATTTTGTCAATTTAAAAAAAATACGCATCGTGCTGTGCTGTTTGTGTTTGCTTGAGTGCATTCGCGCGCTCTCGCTTTCTCCACTTTACAATTTTTTGTTATTATTTATCTATTCCTGAGAGTTTATCTTATTTTTTATTTGTTTATTTAAATGAAGTCGACCAGTTGCCTGCCCTTCCTTCCATTATCCGTCACCGAGACAAACTGAACAAAGTTCTGAGGTCGACCTTGTAAAGATAAGGATTCAGGTCTGTCTGCTGTTTACCTTTGCTCCTGCGCGCACTGCCCTTCTCTCCACATTTATGTGTTTGTTTGTTTGTCTATCTAATCTTTTGGGTTTTTATTTCTAATGAGGTCGACCAGTTGTCTATTTATTATTTTTTTTACTACGCATCAAGCTGCGCTGCTTGTCTTTGCTCCTGTGTGCTCGCACACTCTCGCCTTTTCCACTTATTTTTATTTTTGTTTTATTTTTGATTTATTTTGTCAATTTAAAAAAAAATACGCATCGTGCTGTGCTGTTTGTGTTTGCTTGAGTGCATTCGCGCGCTCTCGCTTTCTCCACTTTACAATTTTTTTGTTATTATTTATCTATTCCTGAGAGTTTATCTTATTTTTTATTTGTTTATTTAAATGAAGTCGACCAGTTGCCTGCCCTTCCTTCCATTATCCGTCACCGAGACAAACTGAACAAAGTTCTGAGGTCGACCTTGTAAAGATAAGGATTCAGGTCTGTCTGCTGTTTACCTTTGCTCCTGCGCGCACTGCCCTTCTCTCCACATTTATGTGTTTGTTTGTTTGTCTATCTAATCTTTTGGGTTTTTATTTCTAATGAGGTCGACCAGTTGTCTATTTATTATTTTTTTTAATACGCATCAAGCTGCGCTGCTTGTCTTTGCTCCTGTGTGCTCGCGCACTCTCGCCTTTTCCACTTATTTTTATTTTTGATTTATTTTTGATTTATTTTGTCAATTTAAAAAAAATACGCATCGTGCTGTGCTGTTTGTGTTTGCTTGAGTGCATTCGCGCACTCTCGCTTTCTCCACTTTACAAATTTTTTTTATTATTTATCTATTCCTGAGAGTTTATATTAATTTTTATTTGTTTATTTAAATGAAGTCGACCAGTTGCCTGCCCTTCCTTCCATTATCCGTCACCGAGACAAACTGAACAAAGTTCTGAGGTCGACCTTGTAAAGATAAGGATTCAGGTCTGTCTGCTGTTTACCTTTGCTCCTGCGCGCACTGCCCTTCTCTCCACATTTATGTGTTTGTTTGTTTGTCTATCTAATCTTTTGGGTTTTTATTTCTAATGAGGTAGACCAGTTGTCTATTTATTATTTTTTTTACCACGCATCAAGCTGCGCTGCTTGTCTTTGATCCTGTGTGCTCTCACACTCTCGCCTTTTCCACTTATTTTTATTTTTGTTTTATTTTTGATTTATTTTGTCAATTTAAAAAAACATACGCATCGTGCTGTGCTGTTTGTGTTTGCTTGAGTGCATTCGCGCGCTCTCGCTTTCTCCACTTTACAATTTTTTTGTTATTATTTATCTATTCCTGAGAGTTTATCTTATTTTTTATTTGTTTATTCAAATGAAGTCGACCATTTGCCTGCCCTTCCTTCCATTATCCGTCACCGAGACAAACTGAACAAAGTTCTGAGGTCGACCTTGTAAACATAAGGATTCAGGTCTGTCTGCTCTTTACCTTTGCTCCTGCGCGCACTGCCCTTCTCTCCACATTTATGTGTTTGTTTGTTTGTCTATCTAATCTTTTGGGTTTTTATTTCTAATGAGGTCGACCAGTTGTCTATTTATTATTTTTTTTACTACGCATCAAGCTGCGCTGCTTGTCTTTGCTCCTGTGTGCTCGCGCACTCTCTCCTTTTCCACTTATTTTTATTTTTGATTCATTTTTGATTTATTTTGTCAATTTAAAAAAAAACGCATCGTGCTGTGCTGTTTGTGTTTGCTTGAGTGCATTCGCGCGCTCTCGCTTTCTCCACTTTACAATTTTTTGTTATTATTTATCTATTCCTGAGAGTTTATGTTATTTTTTATTTGTTTATTTAAATGAAGTCGACCAGTTGCCTGCCCTTCCTTCCATTATCCGTCACCGAGACAAACTGAACAAAGTTCTGAGGTCGACCTTGTAAAGATAAGGATTCAGGTCTGTCTGCTGTTTACTTTTGCTCCTGCGCGCACTGCCCTTCTCTCCACATTTATGTGTTTGTTTGTTTGTCTATCTAATCCTTTGGGTTTTTATTTCTAATGAGGTCGACCAGTTGTCTATTTATTATTTTTTTTAATACGCATCAAGCTGCGCTGCTTGTCTTTGCTCCTGTGTGCTCGCGCACTCTAGAATTTTCCACTTATTTTTATTTTTGATTTATTTTTGATTTATTTTGTCAATTTAAAAAAAAATACGCATCGTGCTGTGCTGTTTGTGTTTGCTTGAGTGCATTCGCGCACTCTCGCTTTCTCCACTTTACAAATTTTGTTATTATTTATCTATTCCTGAGAGTTTATATTAATTTTTATTTGTTTATTTAAATGAAGTCGACCAGTTGCCTGCCCTTCCTTCCATTATCCGTCACCGAGACAAACTGAACAAAGTTCTGAGGTCGACCTTGTAAAGATAAGGATTCAGGTCTGTCTGCTGTTTACCTTTGCTCCTGCGCGCACTGCCCTTCTCTCCACATTTATGTGTTTGTTTGTTTGTCTATCTAATCTTTTGGGTTTTTATTTCTAATGAGGTAGACCAGTTGTCTATTTATTATTTTTTTTACTACGCATCAAGCTGCGCTGCTTGTCTTTGATCCTGTGTGCTCTCACACTCTCGCCTTTTCCACTTATTTTTATTTTTGTTTTATTTTTGATTTATTTTGTCAATTTAAAAAAAAATACGCATCGTGCTGTGCTGTTTGTGTTTGCTTGAGTGCATTCGCGCGCTCTCGCTTTCTCCACTTTACAATTTTTTGTTATTATTTATCTATTCCTGAGAGTTTATCTTATTTTTTATTTGTTTATTCAAATGAAGTCGACCATTTGCCTGCCCTTCCTTCCATTGTCCGTCACCGAGACAAACTGAACAAAGTTCTGAGGTCGACCTTGTAAAGACAAGGATTCAGGTCTGTCTGCTCTTTACCTTTGCTCCTGCGCGCACTGCCCTTCTCTCCACATTTATGTGTTTGTTTGTTTGTCTATCTAATCTTTTGGGTTTTTATTTCTAATGAGGTCGACCAGTTGTCTATTTATTATTTTTTTTACTACGCATCAAGCTGCGCTGCTTGTCTTTGCTCCTGTGTGCTCGCGCACTCTCTCCTTTTCCACTTATTTTTATTTTTGATTCATTTTTGATTTATTTTGTCAATTTAAAAAAAACGCATCGTGCTGTGCTGTTTGTGTTTGCTTGAGTGCATTCGCGCGCTCTCGCTTTCTCCACTTTACAATTTTTTGTTATTATTTATCTATTCCTGAGAGTTTATGTTATTTTTTATTTGTTTATTTAAATGAAGTCGACCAGTTGCCTGCCCTTCCTTCCATTATCCGTCACCGAGACAAACTGAACAAAGTTCTGAGGTCGACCTTGTAAAGATAAGGATTCAGGTCTGTCTGCTGTTTACTTTTGCTCCTGCGCGCACTGCCCTTCTCTCCACATTTATGTGTTTGTTTGTTTGTCTATCTAATCTTTTTGGTTTTTATTTCTAATGAGGTAGACCAGTTGTCTATTTATTATTTTTTTTACTACGCATCAAGCTGCGCTGCTTGTCTTTGCTCCTGTGTGCTCGCACACTCTAGCCTTTTCCACTTATTTTTATTTTTGTTTTATTTTTGATTTATTTTGTCAATTTAAAAAAAATACGCATCGTGTTGTGATGTTTGTGTTTGCTTGAGTGCATTCGCGCGCTCTCGCTTTCTCCACTTTACAATTTTTTTGTTATTATTTATCTATTCCTGAGAGTTTATCTTATTTTTTATTTGTTTATTTAAATGAAGTCGACCAGTTGCCTGCCCTTCCTTCCATTATCCGTCACCGAGACAAACTGAACAAAGTTCTGAGGTCGACCTTGTAAAGATTAGGATTCAGGTCTGTCTGCTGTATACCTTTGCTCCTGCGCGCACTGCCCTTCTCTCCACATTTATGTGTTTGTTTGTTTGTCTATCGAATCTTTTGGGTTTTTATTTCTAATGAGGTCGACCAGTTGTCTATTTATTATTTTTTTTACTACGCATCAAGCTGCGCTGCTTGTCTTTGCTCCTGTTTGCTCGCGCCCTCTCGCCTTTTCCACTTATTTTTATTTTTGATTTATTTTTGATTTATTTTGTCAATTTAAAAAAAAATACGCAATGTACTGTGCTGTTTTTGTTTGCTTGAGTGCATTCGCGCGCTCTCGCTTTCTCCACTTTACAATTTTTTTGTTATTATTTCTCTATTCCTGAGAGTTTATCTTATTTTTTATTTGTTTATTTAAATGAAGTCGACCAGTTGCCTGCCCTTCCTTCCATTATCCGTCACCGAGACAAACTGAACAAAGTTCTGAGGTCGACCTTGTAAAGATAAGGATTCAGGTCTGTCTGCTCTTTACCTTTGCTCCTGCGCGCACTGCCCTTCTCTCCACATTTATGTGTTTGTTTGTTTGTCTATCAAATCTTTTGGGTTTTTATTTCTAATGAGGTCGACCAGTTGTCTATTTATTTTTTTTTTACTACGCATCAAGCTTCGCTGCTTGTCTTTGCTCTTGTGTGCTCGCGCACTATCGCCTTTTCCACTTATTTTTATTTTTGATTTATTTTTGATTTATTTTGTCAATTTAAAAAAAATACGCATCGTGCTGTGCTGTTTGTGTTTACTTGAGTTCATTCGCGCGCTCTCGCTTTCTCCACTTTCAAATTTTTTGTTATTATCTATCTATTCCTGAGAGTTTATCTTATTTTTTATTTGTTTATTTAAATGAAGTCGACCAGTTGCCTGCCCTTCCTTCCATTATCCGTCACCGAGACAAACTGAACAAAGTTCTGAGGTCGACCTTGTAAAGATAAGGATTCAGGTCTGTCTGCTCTTTACCTTTGCTCCTGCGCGCACTGCCCTTCTCTCCACATTTATATGTTTGTTTGTTTGTCTATCTAATCTTTTGGGTTTTTATTTCTAATGAGGTCGACCAGTTGTCTATTTATTATTTTTTTTACTACGCATCAAGCTGCGATGCTTGTCTTTGCTCCTGTGTGCTCGCGCACTCTCGCCTTTTCCACTTATTATTATCTTTGATTTATTTTTGATTTATTTTGTCAATTTAAAAAAAATACGCATCGTGCTGTGCTGTTTGTGTTTGCTTGAGTGCATTCGCACGCTCTCGCTTTCTCCACTTTACAATTTTTTTGTTATTATTTATCTATTCCTGAGAGTTTATCTTATTTTTTATTTGTTTATTTAAATGGAGTCGACCAGTTGCCTGCCCTTCCTTCCATTATCCGTCACCGAGACAAACTGAACAAAGTTCTGAGGTCGACCTTGTAAAGATAAGGATTCAGGTCTGTCTGCTGTTTACCTTTGCTCCTGCCCGCACTGCCCTTCTCTCAACATTTATGTGTTTGTTTGTTTGTCTATCTAATCTTTTGGGTTTTTATTTCTAATGAGGTCGACCAGTTGTCTATTTATTATTTTTTTTAATACGCATCAAGCTGCGCTGCTTGTCTTTGCTCCTGTGTGCTCGCGCACTCTCGCCTTTTCCACTTATTTTTATTTTTGATTTATTTTTGATTTATTTTGTCAATTTAAAAAAAAATACGCATCGTGCTGTGCTGTTTGTGTTTGCTTGAGTGCATTCGCGCGCTCTCGCTTTCTCCACTTTACAAATTTTGTTATTATTTATCTATTCCTGAGAGTTTATATTAATTTTTATTTGTTTATTTAAATGAAGTCGACCAGTTGCCTGCCCTTCCTTCCATTATCCGTCACCGAGACAAACTGAACAAAGTTCTGAGGTCGACCTTGTAAAGATAAGGATTCAGGTCTGTCTGCTGTTTACCTTTGCTCCTGCGCGCACTGCCCTTCTCTCCACATTTATGTGTTTGTTTGTTTGTCTATCTAATCTTTTGGGTTTTTATTTCTACTGACTTCGACCAGTTATCTATTTATTATTTTTTTTACTACGCATCAAGCTGCTCTGCTTGTCTTTGCTCCTGTGTGCTCGCGCACTCTCGCCTTTTCCACTTATTTTTATTTTTGATTTATTTTTGATTTATTTTGTCAATTTAAAAAAAAATATGCATCGTGCTGTGCTGTTTGTGTTTGCTTGAGTGCATTCGCGCGCTCTCGCTTTCTCCACTTTACAATTTTTTTGTTATTATTTATCTATTCCTGAGAGTTTATCTTATTTTTTATTTGTTTATTTAAATGAAGTCGACCAGTTGCCTGCCCTTCCTTCCATTATCCGTCACCGAGACAAACTGAACAAAGTTCTGAGGTCGACCTTGTAAAGATAAGGATTCAGGTCTGTCTGCTGTTTACCTTTGCTCCTGCGCGCACTGCCCTTCTCTCCACATTTATGTGTTTGTTTGTTTGTCTATCTAATCTTTTGGGTTTTTATTTCTAATGAGGTCGACCAGTTGTCTATTTATTTTTTTTTACTACGCATCAAGCTGCGCTGCTTGTCTTTGCTCCTGTGTGCTCGCGCACTCTCTCCTTTTCCACTTATTTTTATTTTTGATTCATTTTTGATTTATTTTGTCAATTTAAAAAAAAACGCATCGTGCTGTGCTGTTTGTGTTTGCTTGAGTGCATTCGCGCGCTCTCGCTTTCTCCACTTTACAATTTTTTGTTATTATTTATCTATTCCTGAGAGTTTATCTTATTTTTTATTTGTTTATTTAAATGAAGTCGACCAGTTGCCTGCCCTTCCTTCCATTATCCGTCACCGAGACAAACTGAACAAAGTTCTGAGGTCGACCTTGTAAAGATAAGGATTCAGGTCTGTCTGCTGTTTACCTTTGCTCCTGCGCGCACTGCCCTTCTCTCCACATTTATGTGTTTGTTTGTTTGTCTATCTAATCTTTTGGGTTTTTATTTCTAATGAGGTCGACCAGTTGTCTATTTATTATTTTTTTTACTACGCATCAAGCTGCGCTGCTTGTCTTTGCTCCTGTGTGCTCGCGCACTCTCTCCTTTTCCACTTATTTTTATTTTTGATTTATTTTTGATTTATTTTGTCAATTTAAAAAAATACGCATCGTGCTGTGCTGTTTGTGTTTGCTTGAGTGCATTCGCGCGCTCTCGCTTTCTCCACTTTACAATTTTTTTGTTATTATTTATCTATTCCTGAGAGTTTATCTTATTTTTTATTTGTTTATTTAAATGAAGTCGACCAGTTGCCTGCCCTTCCTTCCATTATCCGTCACCGAGACAAACTGAACAAAGTTCTGAGGTCGACCTTGTAAAGATAAGGATTCAGGTCTGTCTGCTGTTTACCTTTGCTCCTGCGCGCACTGCCCTTCTCTCCACATTTATGTGTTTGTTTGTTTGTCTATCTAATCTTTTGGGTTTTTATTTCTAATGAGGTCGACCAGTTGTCTATTTATTATTTTTTTTACTACGCATCAAGCTGCGCTGCTTGTCTTTGCTCCTGTGTGCTCGCGCACTCTCGCCTTTTCCACTTATTTTTATTTTTGATTTATTTTTGATTTATTTTGTCAATTTAAAAAAAAATACGCATCGTGCTGTGCTGTTTGTGTTTGCTTGAGTGCATTCGCGCGCTCTCGCTTTCTCCACTTTACAATTTTTTTGTTATTATTTATCTATTCCTGAGAGTTTATCTTATTTTTTATTTGTTTATTTAAATGAAGTCGACCAGTTGCCTGCCCTTCCTTCCATTATCCGTCACCGAGACAAACTGAACAAAGTTCTGAGGTCGACCTTGTAAAGATAAGGATTCAGGTCTGTCTGCTGTTTACCTTTGCTCCTGCGCGCACTGCCCTTCTCTCCACATTTATGTGTTTGTTTGTTTGTCTATCTAATCTTTTGGGTTTTTATTTCTAATGAGGTCGACCAGTTGTCTATTTATTATTTTTTTTACTACGCATCAAGCTGCGCTGCTTGTCTTTGCTCCTGTGTGCTCGCGCACTCTCGCCTTTTCCACTTATTTTTATTTTTGATTTATTTTTGATTTATTTTGTCAATTTAAAAAAAATACGCATCGTGCTGTGCTGTTTGTGTTTGCTTGAGTGCATTCGCGCGCTCTCGCTTTCTCCACTTTACAATTTTTTGTTATTATTTATCTATTCCTGAGAGTTTATCTTATTTTTTATTTGTTTATTTAAATGAAGTCGACCAGTTGCCTGCCCTTCCTTCCATTATCCGTCACCGAGACAAACTGAACAAAGTTCTGAGGTCGACCTTGTAAAGATAAGGATTCAGGTCTGTCTGCTCTTTACCTTTGCTCCTGCGCGCACTGCCCTTCTCTCCACATTTATGTGTTTGTTTGTTTGTCTATCTAATCTTTTGGGTTTTTATTTCTAATGAGGTCGACCAGTTGTCTATTTATTATTTTTTTTACTACGCATCAAGCTGCGCTGCTTGTCTTTGCTCCTGTGTGCTCGCGCACTCTCGCCTTTTCCACTTATTTTTATTTTTGATTTATTTTTGATTTATTTTGTCAATTTAAAAAAAATACGCATCGTGCTGTGCTGTTTGTGTTTGCTTGAGTGCATTCGCGCGCTCTCGCTTTCTCCACTTTACAATTTTTTGTTATTATTTATCTATTCCTGAGAGTTTATCTTATTTTTTATTTGTTTATTTAAATGAAGTCGACCAGTTGCCTGCCCTTCCTTCCATTATCCGTCACCGAGACAAACTGAACAAAGTTCTGAGGTCGACCTTGTAAAGATAAGGATTCAGGTCTGTCTGCTGTTTACCTTTGCTCCTGCGCGCACTGCCCTTCTCTCCACATTTATGTGTTTGTTTGTTTGTCTATCTAATCTTTTGGGTTTTTATTTCTAATGAGGTCGACCAGTTGTCTATTTATTATTTTTTTTAATACGCATCAAGCTGCGCTGCTTGTCTTTGCTCCTGTGTGCTCGCGCACTCTCGCCTTTTCCACTTATTTTTATTTTTGATTTATTTTTGATTTATTTTGTCAATTTAAAAAAAAATACGCATCGTGCTGTGCTGTTTGTGTTTGCTTGAGTGCATTCGCGCGCTCTCGCTTTCTCCACTTTACAAATTTTGTTATTATTTATCTATTCCTGAGAGTTTATATTAATTTTTATTTGTTTATTTAAATGAAGTCGACCAGTTGCCTGCCCTTCCTTCCATTATCCGTCACCGAGACAAACTGAACAAAGTTCTGAGGTCGACCTTGTAAAGATAAGGATTCAGGTCTGTCTGCTGTTTACCTTTGCTCCTGCGCGCACTGCCCTTCTCTCCACATTTATGTGTTTGTTTGTTTGTCTATCTAATCTTTTGGGTTTTTATTTCTAATGACTTCGACCAGTTGTCTATTTATTATTTTTTTTACTACGCATCAAGCTGCGCTGCTTGTCTTTGCTCCTGTGTGCTCGCGCACTCTCGCCTTTTCCACTTATTTTTATTTTTGATTTATTTTTGATTTATTTTGTCAATTTAAAAAAAATACGCATCGTGCTGTGCTGTTTGTGTTTGCTTGAGTGCATTCGCGCGCTCTCGCTTTCTCCACTTTACAATTTTTTTGTTATTATTTATCTATTCCTGAGAGTTTATCTTATTTTTTATTTGTTTATTTAAATGAAGTCGACCAGTTGCCTGCCCTTCCTTCCATTATCCGTCACCGAGACAAACTGAACAAAGTTCTGAGGTCGACCTTGTAAAGATAAGGATTCAGGTCTGTCTGCTGTTTACCTTTGCTCCTGCGCGCACTGCCCTTCTCTCCACATTTATGTGTTTGTTTGTTTGTCTATCTAATCTTTTGGGTTTTTATTTCTAATGAGGTCGACCAGTTGTCTATTTATTATTTTTTTTACTACGCATCAAGCTGCGCTGCTTGTCTTTGCTCCTGTGTGCTCGCGCACTCTCTCCTTTTCCACTTATTTTTATTTTTGATTCATTTTTGATTTATTTTGTCAATTTAAAAAAAACGCATCGTGCTGTGCTGTTTGTGTTTGCTTGAGTGCATTCGCGCGCTCTCGCTTTCTCCACTTTACAATTTTTTGTTATTATTTATCTATTCCTGAGAGTTTATGTTATTTTTTATTTGTTTATTTAAATGAAGTCGACCAGTTGCCTGCCCTTCCTTCCATTATCCGTCACCGAGACAAACTGAACAAAGTTCTGAGGTCGACCTTGTAAAGATAAGGATTCAGGTCTGTCTGCTGTTTACTTTTGCTCCTGCGCGCACTGCCCTTCTCTCCACATTTATGTGTTTGTTTGTTTGTCTATCTAATCTTTTGGTTTTTATTTCTAATGAGGTAGACCAGTTGTCTATTTATTATTTTTTTTACTACGCATCAAGCTGCGCTGCTTGTCTTTGCTCCTGTGTGCTCGCACACTCTAGCCTTTTCCACTTATTTTTATTTTTGTTTTATTTTTGATTTATTTTGTCAATTTAAAAAAAATACGCATCGTGTTGTGATGTTTGTGTTTGCTTGAGTGCATTCGCGCGCTCTCGCTTTCTCCACTTTACAATTTTTTTGTTATTATTTATCTATTCCTGAGAGTTTATCTTATTTTTTATTTGTTTATTTAAATGAAGTCGACCAGTTGCCTGCCCTTCCTTCCATTATCCGTCACCGAGACAAACTGAACAAAGTTCTGAGGTCGACCTTGTAAAGATTAGGATTCAGGTCTGTCTGCTGTATACCTTTGCTCCTGCGCGCACTGCCCTTCTCTCCACATTTATGTGTTTGTTTGTTTGTCTATCGAATCTTTTGGGTTTTTATTTCTAATGAGGTCGACCAGTTGTCTATTTATTATTTTTTTTACTACGCATCAAGCTGCGCTGCTTGTCTTTGCTCCTGTTTGCTCGCGCCCTCTCGCCTTTTCCACTTATTTTTATTTTTGATTTATTTTTGATTTATTTTGTCAATTTAAAAAAAAATACGCAATGTACTGTGCTGTTTTTGTTTGCTTGAGTGCATTCGCGCGCTCTCGCTTTCTCCACTTTACAATTTTTTTGTTATTATTTCTCTATTCCTGAGAGTTTATCTTATTTTTTATTTGTTTATTTAAATGAAGTCGACCAGTTGCCTGCCCTTCCTTCCATTATCCGTCACCGAGACAAACTGAACAAAGTTCTGAGGTCGACCTTGTAAAGATAAGGATTCAGGTCTGTCTGCTCTTTACCTTTGCTCCTGCGCGCACTGCCCTTCTCTCCACATTTATGTGTTTGTTTGTTTGTCTATCAAATCTTTTGGGTTTTTATTTCTAATGAGGTCGACCAGTTGTCTATTTATTTTTTTTTTACTACGCATCAAGCTTCGCTGCTTGTCTTTGCTCTTGTGTGCTCGCGCACTATCGCCTTTTCCACTTATTTTTATTTTTGATTTATTTTTGATTTATTTTGTCAATTTAAAAAAAATACGCATCGTGCTGTGCTGTTTGTGTTTACTTGAGTTCATTCGCGCGCTCTCGCTTTCTCCACTTTCAAATTTTTTGTTATTATCTATCTATTCCTGAGAGTTTATCTTATTTTTTATTTGTTTATTTAAATGAAGTCGACCAGTTGCCTGCCCTTCCTTCCATTATCCGTCACCGAGACAAACTGAACAAAGTTCTGAGGTCGACCTTGTAAAGATAAGGATTCAGGTCTGTCTGCTCTTTACCTTTGCTCCTGCACGCACTGCCCTTCTCTCCACATTTATATGTTTGTTTGTTTGTCTATCTAATCTTTTGGGTTTTTATTTCTAATGAGGTCGACCAGTTGTCTATTTATTATTTTTTTTACTACGCATCAAGCTGCGATGCTTGTCTTTGCTCCTGTGTGCTCGCGCACTCTCGCCTTTTCCACTTATTATTATCTTTGATTTATTTTTGATTTATTTTGTCAATTTAAAAAAAAATACGCATCGTGCTGTGCTGTTTGTGTTTGCTTGAGTGCATTCGCACGCTCTCGCTTTCTCCACTTTACAATTTTTTTGTTATTATTTATCTATTCCTGAGAGTTTATCTTATTTTTTATTTGTTTATTTAAATGGAGTCGACCAGTTGCCTGCCCTTCCTTCCATTATCCGTCACCGAGACAAACTGAACAAAGTTCTGAGGTCGACCTTGTAAAGATAAGGATTCAGGTCTGTCTGCTGTTTACCTTTGCTCCTGCCCGCACTGCCCTTCTCTCAACATTTATGTGTTTGTTTGTTTGTCTATCTAATCTTTTGGGTTTTTATTTCTAATGAGGTCGACCAGTTGTCTATTTATTATTTTTTTTAATACGCATCAAGCTGCGCTGCTTGTCTTTGCTCCTGTGTGCTCGCGCACTCTCGCCTTTTCCACTTATTTTTATTTTTGATTTATTTTTGATTTATTTTGTCAATTTAAAAAAAAATACGCATCGTGCTGTGCTGTTTGTGTTTGCTTGAGTGCATTCGCGCGCTCTCGCTTTCTCCACTTTACAAATTTTGTTATTATTTATCTATTCCTGAGAGTTTATATTAATTTTTATTTGTTTATTTAAATGAAGTCGACCAGTTGCCTGCCCTTCCTTCCATTATCCGTCACCGAGACAAACTGAACAAAGTTCTGAGGTCGACCTTGTAAAGATAAGGATTCAGGTCTGTCTGCTGTTTACCTTTGCTCCTGCGCGCACTGCCCTTCTCTCCACATTTATGTGTTTGTTTGTTTGTCTATCTAATCTTTTGGGTTTTTATTTCTACTGACTTCGACCAGTTATCTATTTATTATTTTTTTTACTACGCATCAAGCTGCTCTGCTTGTCTTTGCTCCTGTGTGCTCGCGCACTCTCGCCTTTTCCACTTATTTTTATTTTTGATTTATTTTTATTTATTTTGTCAATTTAAAAAAAATATGCATCGTGCTGTGCTGTTTGTGTTTGCTTGAGTGCATTCGCGCGCTCTCGCTTTCTCCACTTTACAATTTTTTTGTTATTATTTATCTATTCCTGAGAGTTTATCTTATTTTTTATTTGTTTATTTAAATGAAGTCGACCAGTTGCCTGCCCTTCCTTCCATTATCCGTCACCGAGACAAACTGAACAAAGTTCTGAGGTCGACCTTGTAAAGATAAGGATTCAGGTCTGTCTGCTCTTTACCTTTGCTCCTGCGCGCACTGCCCTTCTCTCCACATTTATGTGTTTGTTTGTTTGTCTATCTAATCTTTTGGGTTTTTATTTCTAATGAGGTCGACCAGTTGTCTATTTATTATTTTTTTTACTACGCATCAAGCTGCGCTGCTTGTCTTTGCTCCTGTGTGCTCGCGCACTCTCTCCTTTTCCACTTATTTTTATTTTTGATTCATTTTTGATTTATTTTGTCAATTTAAAAAAAACGCATCGTGCTGTGCTGTTTGTGTTTGCTTGAGTGCATTCGCGCGCTCTCGCTTTCTCCACTTTACAATTTTTTGTTATTATTTATCTATTCCTGAGAGTTTATCTTATTTTTTATTTGTTTATTTAAATGAAGTCGACCAGTTGCCTGCCCTTCCTTCCATTATCCGTCACCGAGACAAACTGAACAAAGTTCTGAGGTCGACCTTGTAAAGATAAGGATTCAGGTCTGTCTGCTGTTTACCTTTGCTCCTGCGCGCACTGCCCTTCTCTCCACATTTATGTGTTTGTTTGTTTGTCTATCTAATCTTTTGGGGTTTTATTTCTAATGACGTCGACCAGTTGTCTATTTATTATTTTTTTTACTACGCATCAAGCTGCGCTGCTTGTCTTTGCTCCTGTGTGCTCGCGCACTCTCTCCTTTTCCACTTATTTTTATTTTTGATTTATTTTTGATTTATTTTGTCAATTTAAAAAAATACGCATCGTGCTGTGCTGTTTGTGTTTGCTTGAGTGCATTCGCGCGCTCTCGCTTTCTCAACTTTACAATTTTTTTGTTATTATTTATCTATTCCTGAGAGTTTATCTTATTTTTTATTTGTTTATTCAAATGAAGTCGACCATTTGCCTGCCCTTCCTTCCATTATCCGTCACCGAGACAAAATGAACAAAGTTCTGAGGTCGACCTTGTAAAGATAAGGATTCAGGTCTGTCTGCTGTTTACCTTTGCTCCTGCGCGCACTGCCCTTCTCTCCACATTTATGTGTTTGTTTGTTTGTCTATCTAATCTTTTGGGTTTTTATTTCTAATGAGGTCGACCAGTTGTCTATTTATTTTTTTTTACTACGCATCAAGCTTCGCTGCTTGTCTTTGCTCCTGTGTGCTCGCGCACTCTCGCCTTTTCCACTTATTTTTATTTTTGATTTATTTTTGATTTATTTTGTCAATTTAAAAAAAAATACGCATCGTGCTGTGCTGTTTGTGTTTGCTTGAGTGCATTCGCACGCTCTCGCTTTCTCCACTTTACAATTTTTTTGTTATTATTTATCTATTCCTGAGAGTTTATCTTATTTTTTATTTGTTTATTTAAATGAAGTCGACCAGTTGCCTGCCCTTCCTTCCATTATCCGTCACCGAGACAAACTGAACAAAGTTCTGAGGTCGACCTTGTAAAGATAAGGATTCAGGTCTGTCTGCTGTTTACCTTTGCTCCTGCGCGCACTGCCCTTCTCTCCACATTTATGTGTTTGTTTGTTTGTCTATCTAATCTTTTGGGTTTTTATTTCTAATGAGGTCGACCAGTTGTCTATTTATTATTTTTTTTAATACGCATCAAGCTGCGCTGCTTGTCTTTGCTCCTGTGTGCTCGCGCACTCTCGCCTTTTCCACTTATTTTTATTTTTGATTTATTTTTGATTTATTTTGTCAATTTAAAAAAAATACGCATCGTGCTGTGCTGTTTGTGTTTGCTTGAGTGCATTCGCGCGCTCTCGCTTTCTCCACTTTACAATTTTTTTGTTATTATTTATCTATTCCTGAGAGTTTATCTTATTTTTTATTTGTTTATTTAAATGAAGTCGACCAGTTGCCTGCCCTTCCTTCCATTATCCGTCACCGAGACAAACTGAACAAAGTTCTGAGGTCGACCTTGTAAAGATAAGGATTCAGGTCTGTCTGCTGTTTACCTTTGCTCCTGCGCGCACTGCCCTTCTCTCCACATTTATGTGTTTGTTTGTTTGTCTATCTAATCTTTTGGGTTTTTATTTCTAATGAGGTCGACCAGTTGTCTATTTATTATTTTTTTTACTACGCATCAAGCTGCGCTGCTTGTCTTTGCTCCTGTGTGCTCGCGCACTCTCGCCTTTTCCACTTATTTTTATTTTTGATTTATTTTTGATTTATTTTGTCAATTTAAAAAAAATACGCATCGTGCTGTGCTGTTTGTGTTTGCTTGAGTGCATTCGCGCGCTCTCGCTTTCTCCACTTTACAATTTTTGTTATTATTTATCTATTCCTGAGAGTTTATGTTATTTTTTATTTGTTTATTTAAATGAAGTCGACCAGTTGCCTGCCCTTCCTTCCATTATCCGTCACCGAGACAAACTGAACAAAGTTCTGAGGTCGACCTTGTAAAGATAAGGATTCAGGTCTGTCTGCTGTTTACCTTTGCTCCTGCGCGCACTGCCCTTCTCTCCACATTTATGTGTTTGTTTGTTTGTCTATCTAATCTTTTGGGTTTTTATTTCTAATGAGGTCGACCAGTTGTCTATTTATTATTTTTTTTACTACGCATCAAGCTGCGCTGCTTGTCTTTGCTCCTGTGTGCTCGCGCACTCTCGCCTTTTCCACTTATTTTTATTTTTGATTTATTTTTGATTTATTTTGTCAATTTAAAAAAATACGCATCGTGCTGTGCTGTTTGTGTTTGCTTGAGTGCATTCGCGCGCTCTCGCTTTCTCCACTTTACAATTTTTTGTTATTATTTATCTATTCCTGAGAGTTTATCTTATTTTTTATTTGTTTATTTAAATGAAGTCGACCAGTTGCCTGCCCTTCCTTCCATTATCCGTCACCGAGACAAACTGAACAAAGTTCTGAGGTCGACCTTGTAAAGATAAGGATTCAGGTCTGTCTGCTGTTTACCTTTGCTCCTGCGCGCACTGCCCTTCTCTCCACATTTATGTGTTTGTTTGTTTGTCTATCTAATCTTTTGGGTTTTTATTTCTAATGAGGTCGACCAGTTGTCTATTTATTTTTTTTTACTACGCATCAAGCTGCGCTGCTTGTCTTTGCTCCTGTGTGCTCGCGCACTCTCGCCTTTTCCACTTATTTTTATTTTTGATTTATTTTTGATTTATTTTGTCAATTTAAAAAAATACGCATCGTGCTGTGCTGTTTGTGTTTGCTTGAGTGCATTCGCGCGCTCTCGCTTTCTCCACTTTACAATTTTTTTGTTATTATTTATCTATTCCTGAGAGTTTATCTTATTTTTTATTTGTTTATTTAAATGAAGTCGACCAGTTGCCTGCCCTTCCTTCCATTATCCGTCACCGAGACAAACTGAACAAAGTTCTGAGGTCGACCTTGTAAAGATAAGGATTCAGGTCTGTCTGCTGTTTACCTTTGCTCCTGCGCGCACTGCCCTTCTCTCCACATTTATGTGTTTGTTTGTTTGTCTATCTAATCTTTTGGGTTTTTATTTCTAATGAGGTCGACCAGTTGTCTATTTATTTTTTTTTACTACGCATCAAGCTGCGCTGCTTGTCTTTGCTCCTGTGTGCTCGCGCACTCTCGCCTTTTCCACTTATTTTTATTTTTGATTTATTTTTGATTTATTTTGTCAATTTAAAAAAAATACGCATCGTGCTGTGCTGTTTGTGTTTGCTTGAGTGCATTCGCGCGCTCTCGCTTTCTCCACTTTACAATTTTTTTGTTATTATTTATCTATTCCTGAGAGTTTATCTTATTTTTATTTGTTTATTTAAATGAAGTCGACCAGTTGCCTGCCCTTCCTTCCATTATCCGTCACCGAGACAAACTGAACAAAGTTCTGAGGTCGACCTTGTAAAGATAAGGATTCAGGTCTGTCTGCTGTTTACCTTTGCTCCTGCGCGCACTGCCCTTCTCTCCACATTTATGTGTTTGTTTGTTTGTCTATCTAATCTTTTGGGTTTTTATTTCTAATGAGGTCGACCAGTTGTCTATTTATTATTTTTTTTACTACGCATCAAGCTGCGCTGCTTGTCTTTGCTCCTGTGTGCTCGCGCACTCTCGCCTTTTCCACTTATTTTTATTTTTGATTTATTTTTGATTTATTTTGTCAATTTAAAAAAAAATACGCATCGTGCTGTGCTGTTTGTGTTTGCTTGAGTGCATTCGCGCGCTCTCGCTTTCTCCACTTTACAATTTTTTGTTATTATTTATCTATTCCTGAGAGTTTATCTTATTTTTTATTTGTTTATTTAAATGAAGTCGACCAGTTGCCTGCCCTTCCTTCCATTATCCGTCACCGAGACAAACTGAACAAAGTTCTGAGGTCGACCTTGTAAAGATAAGGATTCAGGTCTGTCTGCTGTTTACCTTTGCTCCTGCGCGCACTGCCCTTCTCTCCACATTTATGTGTTTGTTTGTTTGTCTATCTAATCTTTTGGGTTTTTATTTCTAATGAGGTCGACCAGTTGTCTATTTATTATTTTTTTTACTACGCATCAAGCTGCGCTGCTTGTCTTTGCTCCTTGTGTGCTCGCGCACTCTCGCCTTTTCCACTTATTTTTATTTTTGATTTATTTTGTCAATTTAAAAAAAAATACGCATCGTGCTGTGCTGTTTGTGTTTGCTTGAGTGCATTCGCGCGCTCTCGCTTTCTCCACTTTACAATTTTTTGTTATTATTTATCTATTCCTGAGAGTTTATGTTATTTTTTATTTGTTTATTTAAATGAAGTCGACCAGTTGCCTGCCCTTCCTTCCATTATCCGTCACCGAGACAAACTGAACAAAGTTCTGAGGTCGACCTTGTAAAGATAAGGATTCAGGTCTGTCTGCTGTTTACCTTTGCTCCTGCGCGCTCTGCCCTTCTCTCCACATTTATGTGTTTGTTTGTTTGTCTATCTAATCTTTTGGGTTTTTATTTCTAATGAGGTCGACCAGTTGTCTATTTATTATTTTTTTTACTACGCATCAAGCTGCGCTGCTTGTCTTTGCTCCTGTGTGCTCGCGCACTCTCGCCTTTTCCACTTATTTTTATTTTTGATTTATTTTTGATTTATTTTGTCAATTTAAAAAAATACGCATCGTGCTGTGCTGTTTGTGTTTGCTTGAGTGCATTCGCGCGCTCTCGCTTTCTCCACTTTACAATTTTTTTGTTATTATTTATCTATTCCTGAGAGTTTATCTTATTTTTTATTTGTTTATTTAAATGAAGTCGACCAGTTGCCTGCCCTTCCTTCCATTATCCGTCACCGAGACAAACTGAACAAAGTTCTGAGGTCGACCTTGTAAAGATAAGGATTCAGGTCTGTCTGCTGTTTACCTTTGCTCCTGCGCGCACTGCCCTTCTCTCCACATTTATGTGTTTGTTTGTTTGTCTATCTAATCTTTTGGGTTTTTATTTCTAATGAGGTCGACCAGTTGTCTATTTATTTTTTTTAATACGCATCAAGCTGCGCTGCTTGTCTTTGCTCCTGTGTGCTCGCGCACTCTCGCCTTTTCCACTTATTTTTATTTTTGATTTATTTTTGATTTATTTTGTCAATTTTAAAAAAAATACGCATCGTGCTGTGCTGTTTGTGTTTGCTTGAGTGCATTCGCGCACTCTCGCTTTCTCCACTTTACAATTTTTTTGTTATTATTTATCTATTCCTGAGAGTTTATCTTATTTTTATTTGTTTATTTAAATGAAGTCGACCAGTTGCCTGCCCTTCCTTCCATTATCCGTCACCGAGACAAACTGAACAAAGTTCTGAGGTCGACCTTGTAAAGATAAGGATTCAGGTCTGTCTGCTGTTTACCTTTGCTCCTGCGCGCACTGCCCTTCTCTCCACATTTATGTGTTTGTTTGTTTGTCTATCTAATCTTTTGGGTTTTTATTTCTAATGAGGTCGACCAGTTATCTATTTATTATTTTTTTACTACGCATCAAGCTGCGCTGCTTGTCTTTGCTCCTGTGTGCTCGCGCACTCTCGCCTTTTCCACTTATTTTTATTTTTGATTTATTTTTGATTTATTTTGTCAATTTAAAAAAAATACGCATCGTGCTGTGCTGTTTGTGTTTGCTTGAGTGCATTCGCGCGCTCTCGCTTTCTCCACTTTACAATTTTTTGTTATTATTTATCTATTCCTGAGAGTTTATCTTATTTTTTATTTGTTTATTTAAATGAAGTCGACCAGTTGCCTGCCCTTCCTTCCATTATCCGTCACCGAGACAAACTGAACAAAGTTCTGAGGTCGACCTTGTAAAGATAAGGATTCAGGTCTGTCTGCTGTTTACCTTTGCTCCTGCGCGCACTGCCCTTCTCTCCACATTTATGTGTTTGTTTGTTTGTCTATCTAATCTTTTGGGTTTTTATTTCTAATGAGGTCGACCAGTTGTCTATTTATTATTTTTTTTACTACGCATCAAGCTGCGCTGCTTGTCTTTGCTCCTGTGTGCTCGCGCACTCTCGCCTTTTCCACTTATTTTTATTTTTGATTTATTTTTGATTTATTTTGTCAATTTAAAAAAAATACGCATCGTGCTGTGCTGTTTGTGTTTGCTTGAGTGCATTCGCGCGCTCTCGCTTTCTCCACTTTACAATTTTTTGTTATTATTTATCTATTCCTGAGAGTTTATGTTATTTTTTATTTGTTTATTTAAATGAAGTCGACCAGTTGCCTGCCCTTCCTTCCATTATCCGTCACCGAGACAAACTGAACAAAGTTCTGAGGTCGACCTTGTAAAGATAAGGATTCAGGTCTGTCTGCTGTTTACCTTTGCTCCTGCGCGCACTGCCCTTCTCTCCACATTTATGTGTTTGTTTGTTTGTCTATCTAATCTTTTGGGTTTTTATTTCTAATGAGGTCGACCAGTTGTCTATTTATTATTTTTTTTACTACGCATCAAGCTGCGCTGCTTGTCTTTGCTCCTGTGTGCTCGCGCACTCTCGCCTTTTCCACTTATTTTTATTTTTGATTTATTTTGTCAATTTAAAAAAAAATACGCATCGTGCTGTGCTGTTTGTGTTTGCTTGAGTGCATTCGCGCACTCTCGCTTTCTCCACTTTACAAATTTTGTTATTATTTATCTATTCCTGAGAGTTTATATTAATTTTTATTTGTTTATTTAAATGAAGTCGACCAGTTGCCTGCCCTTCCTTCCATTATCCGTCACCGAGACAAACTGAACAAAGTTCTGAGGTCGACCTTGTAAAGATAAGGATTCAGGTCTGTCTGCTGTTTACCTTTGCTCCTGCGCGCACTGCCCTTCTCTCCACATTTATGTGTTTGTTTGTTTGTCTATCTAATCTTTTGGGTTTTTTTTTCTAATGAGGTAGACCAGTTGTCTATTTATCATTTTTTTTACTACGCATCAAGCTGCGCTGCTTGTCTTTGATCCTGTGTGCTCTCACACTCTCGCCTTTTCCACTTATTTTTATTTTTGTTTTATTTTTGATTTATTTTGTCAATTTAAAAAAAATACGCATCGTGCTGTGCTGTTTGTGTTTGCTTGAGTGCATTCGCGCGCTCTCGCTTTCTCCACTTTACAATTTTTTGTTATTATTTATCTATTCCTGAGAGTTTATCTTATTTTTTATTTGTTTATTCAAATGAAGTCGACCATTTGCCTGCCCTTCCTTCCATTGTCCGTCACCGAGACAAACTGAACAAAGTTCTGAGGTCGACCTTGTAAAGACAAGGATTCAGGTCTGTCTGCTCTTTACCTTTGCTCCTGCGCGCACTGCCCTTCTCTCCACATTTATGTGTTTGTTTGTTTGTCTATCTAATCTTTTGGGTTTTTATTTCTAATGAGGTCGACCAGTTGTCTATTATTTTTTTTACTACGCATCAAGCTGCGCTGCTTGTCTTTGCTCCTGTGTGCTCGCGCACTCTCGACTTTTCCACTTATTTTTATCTTTGATTTATTTTTGATTTATTTTGTCAATTTAAAAAAAAATACGCATCGTGCTGTGCTGTTTGTGTTTCTTGAGAGCATTCGCGCGCTCTCGCTTTCTCCACTTTACAATTTTTTTTGTTATTATTTATCTATTCCTGAGAGTTTATTTTATTTTTTATTTGTTTATTTAAATGAAGTCGACCAGTTGCCTGCCCTTCCTTCCATTATCCGTCAGCGAGACAAACTGAACAAAGTTCTGAGGTCGACCTTGTAAAGATAAGGATTCAGGTCTGTCTGCTGTTTACCTTTGCTCCTGCGCGCACTGCCCTTCTCTCCACATTTATGTGTTTGTTTGTTTGTCTATCTAATCTTTTGGGTTTTTATTTCTAATGAGGTCGACCAGTTGTCTATTTATTATTTTTTTTACTACGCATCAAGCTGCGCTGCTTGTCTTTGCTCCTGTGTGCTCCCGCACTCTCGCCTTTTCCACTTATTTTTATTTTTGATTTATTTTTGATTTATTTTGTCAATTTTAAAAAAAATACGTATCGTGCTGTGCTGTTTGTGTTTGCTTGGGTGCATTCGCGCGCTCTCGCTTTCTCCACTTTACAATTTTTTTGTTATTATTTATCTATTCCTCAGAGTTTATCTTATTTTTTATTTGTTTATTTAAATGAAGTCGACCAGTTGCCTGCCCTTCCTTCCATTATCCTTCACCGAGACAAACTGAACAAAGTTCTGAGGTCGACCTTGTAAAGATAAGGAATCAGGTCTGTCTGCTGTTTACCTTTGCTCCTGCGCGCACTGCCCTTCTCTCCACATTTATGTGTTTGTTTGTTTGTCTATCTAATCTCTTGGGTTTTTATTTCTAATGAGGTCGACCAGTTGTCCATTTATTATTTTTTTTACTACGCATCAAGCTGCGCTGCTTGTCTTTGCTCTTGTGTGCTAGCGCACACTCGCCTTTTCCACTTATTTTTATTTTTGATTTATTTGTGATTTATTTTGTCAATTTTACAAAAAAATACGCATCGTGCTGTGCTGTTTGTGTTTGCTTGAGTGCATTCGCGCGCTCTCGCTTTCTCCACTTTACAATTTTTTGTTATTATTTATCTATTCCTGAGAGTTTATGTTATTTTTTATTTGTTTATTTAAATGAAGTCGACCAGTTGCCTGCCCTTCCTTCCATTATCCGTCACCGAGACAACTGAACAAAGTTCTGAGGTCGACCTTGTAAAGATAAGGATTCAGGTCTGTCTGCTGTTTACCTTTGCTCCTGCGCGCACTGCCCTTCTCTCCACATTTATGTGTTTGTTTGTTTGTCTATCTAATCCTTTGGGTTTTTATTTCTAATGAGGTCGACCAGTTGTCTATTTATTATTTTTTTTAATACGCATCAAGCTGCGCTGCTTGTCTTTGCTCCTGTGTGCTCGCGCACTCTAGCCTTTTCCACTTATTTTTATTTTTGATTTATTTTTGATTTATTTTGTCAATTTAAAAAAAAATACGCATCGTGCTGTGCTGTTTGTGTTTGCTTGAGTGCATTCGCGCACTCTCGCTTTCTCCACTTTACAAATTTTGTTATTATTTATCTATTCCTGAGAGTTTATATTAATTTTTATTTGTTTATTTAAATGAAGTCGACCAGTTGCCTGCCCTTCCTTCCATTATCCGTCACCGAGACAAACTGAACAAAGTTCTGAGGTCGACCTTGTAAAGATAAGGATTCAGGTCTGTCTGCTGTTTACCTTTGCTCCTGCGCGCACTGCCCTTCTCTCCACATTTATGTGTTTGTTTGTTTGTCTATCTAATCTTTTGGGTTTTTATTTCTAATGAGGTAGACCAGTTGTCTATTTACATTTTTTTTACTACGCATCAAGCTGCGCTGCTTGTCTTTGATCCTGTGTGCTCTCACACTCTCGCCTTTTCCACTTATTTTTATTTTTGTTTTATTTTTGATTTATTTTGTCAATTTAAAAAAAAATACGCATCGTGCTGTGCTGTTTGTGTTTGCTTGAGTGCATTCGCGCGCTCTCGCTTTCTCCACTTTACAATTTTTTGTTATTATTTATCTATTCCTGAGAGTTTATCTTATTTTTTATTTGTTTATTCAAATGAAGTCGACCATTTGCCTGCCCTTCCTTCCATTGTCCGTCACCGAGACAAACTGAACAAAGTTCTGAGGTCGACTTGTAAAGACAAGGATTCAGGTCTGTCTGCTCTTTACCTTTGCTCCTGCGCGCACTGCCCTTCTCTCCACATTTATGTGTTTGTTTGTTTGTCTATCTAATCTTTTGGGTTTTTATTTCTAATGAGGTCGACCAGTTGTCTATTTATTATTTTTTTTACTACGCATCAAGCTGCGCTGCTTGTCTTTGCTCCTGTGTGCTCGCGCACTCTCGACTTTTCCACTTATTTTTATCTTTGATTTATTTTTGATTTATTTTGTCAATTTAAAAAAAAATACGCATCGTGCTGTGCTGTTTGTGTTTTCTTGAGAGCATTCGCGCGCTCTCGCTTTCTCCACTTTACAATTTTTTGTTATTATTTATCTATTCCTGAGAGTTTATTTATTTTTTATTTGTTTATTTAAATGAAGTCGACCAGTTGCCTGCCCTTCCTTCCATTATCCGTCAGCGAGACAAACTGAACAAAGTTCTGAGGTCGACCTTGTAAAGATAAGGATTCAGGTCTGTCTGCTGTTTACCTTTGCTCCTGCGCGCACTGCCCTTCTCTCCACATTTATGTGTTTGTTTGTTTGTCTATCTAATCTTTTGGGTTTTTATTTCTAATGAGGTCGACCAGTTGTCTATTTATTATTTTTTTTACTACGCATCAAGCTGCGCTGCTTGTCTTTGCTCCTGTGTGCTCCCGCACTCTCGCCTTTTCCACTTATTTTTATTTTGATTTATTTTTGATTTATTTTGTCAATTTTAAAAAAATACGTATCG
>NW_025959867.1:135829-174795 GCF_023159225.1 Perognathus longimembris pacificus | reverse complement strand
CACAAACAGCACAGCACGATGCGTATTTTTTTTTAAATTGACAAAATAAATCAAAAATAATCAAAAATAAAAATAAGTGGAAAAGGCGAGAGTGCGCGAGCACACAGGAGCAAAGACAAGCAGCGCAGCTTGATGCGTAGTAAAAAAAATAATAAATAGACAACTGGTCGACCTCATTAGAAAAAAAAACAAAAGATTAGATAGACAAACAAACAAACACATAAATGTGGAGAGAAGGGCAGTGCGCGCAGGAGCAAAGGTAAACAGCAGACAGACCTGAATCCTTATCTTTACAAGGTCGACCTCAGAACTTTGTTCAGTTTGTCTCGGTGACGGATAATGGAAGGAAGGGCAGGCAACTGGTCGACTTCATTTAAATAAACAAATAAAAAATGAGATAAACTCTCAGGAATAGATAAATAATAACAAAAAATTGTAAAGTGGAGAAAGCAAGAGCGCGCGAATGCACTCAAGCAAACACAAACAGCACAGCATGATGCGTATTTTTTTTTAAATTGACAAAATAAATCAAAAATAAAAATAAGTGGAAAAGGCGAGAGTGCGCGAGCACACAGGAGCAAAGACAAGCAGCGCAGATTGATGCGTAGTAAAAAAAATAATAAATAGACAACTGGTCGACCTCATTAGGAATAAAAACCCAAAAGATTAGATAGACAAACAAACAAACACATAAATGTGGAGAGAAGGGCAGTGCGCGCAGGAGCAAAGATAAACAGCAGACAGACCTGAATCCTTATCTTTACAACATCGACCTCAGAACTTTGTTCAGTTTGTCTCGGTGACGGATAATGGAAGGAAGGGCAGGCAACTGGTCGACTTCATTTAAATAAACAAATAAAAAATAAGATAAACTCTCAGGAATAGATAAATAATAACAAAAAAATTGTAAAGTGGAGAAAGCGAGAGCGCGCAAATGCACTCAAGCAAACACAAACAGCACAGCACGATGTGTATTTTTTTTTAAAATTGACAAAATAAATCAAAAATAAATCAAAAATAAAAATAAGTGGAAAAGGCGAGAGTGCGCGAGCCCACAGGAGCAAAGACAAGCAGCGCAGCTTGATGCGTAGTAAAAAAATAATAAATAGACAACTGGTCGACCTCATTAGGAATAAAAACCCAAAAGATTACATAGACAAACAAACAAACACATAAATGTGGAGAGAAGGGCACTGCGCGCAGGAGCAAAGGTAAACAGCAGACAGACCTGAATCCTTATCTTTACAAGGTCGACCTCAGAACTTTGTTCAGTTTGTCTCGGTGACGGATAATGGAAGGAAGGGCAGGCAACTGGTCGACTTCATTTAAATAAACAAATAAAAAAATAAGATAAACTCTCAGGAATAAATAATAACAAAAAAATTGTAAAGTGGAGAAAGCGAGAGCGCGCGAATGCACTCAAGCAAACACAAACAGCACAGCACGATGCGTATTTTTTTTAAATTGACAAAATAAATCAAAAATAAATCAAAAATAAAAATAAGTGGAAAAGGCGAGAGTGCGCGAGCACACAGGAGCAAAGACAAGCAGCGCAGCTTGATGCGTAGTAAAAAAATAATAAATAGACAACTGGTCGACCTCATTAGAAATAAAAACCCAAAAGTTTAGATAGACAAACAAACAAACACATAAATGTGGAGAGAAGGGCAGTGCGCGCAGGAGCAAAGGTAAACAGCAGACAGACCTGAATCCTTATCTTTACAAGTTCGACCTCAGAACTTTGTGCAGTTTGTCTCGGTGACGGATAATGGAAGGAAGGGCAGGCAAATGGTCGACTTCATTTAAATAAACAATAAAAAATAAGATAAACTCTCAGGAATAGATAAATAATAACAAAAAAATTGCAAAGTGGAGAAAGCGAGAGCGCGCGAATGCATTCAAGCAAACACAAAGAGCACAGCACGATGCGTATTTTTTTAAATTGACAAAATAAATCAAAAATAAATCAAAAATAAAAATAAGTGGAAAAGGCGAGAGTGCGCGAGCACACAGGAGCAAAGAAAAGCAGCGCAGCTTGATGCGTAGTAAAAAAAATAATAAATAGACAACTGGTCGACCTCATTAGAAATAAAAACCCAAAAGATTAGATAGACAAACAAACAAACACATAAATGTGGAGAGAAGGGCAGTGCGCGCAGGAGCAAAGGTAAACAGCAGACAGACCTGAATCCTTATCTTTACAAGGTCGACCTCAGAACTTTGTTCAGTTTGTCTCGGTGACGGATAATGGAAGGAAGGGCAGGCAACTGGTCGACTTCATTTAATAAACAAATAGAAAATAAACTCTCAGGAATAGATAAATAAAACAAAAAAAAATTGTAAAGTGGAGAAAGCGAGAGCGCGCGAATGCACTCAAGCAAACACAAACAGCACAGCACGATGCGTATTTTTTTTTTAAATTGACAAAATAAATCAAAAATAAATCAAAATAAAAATAAGTGGAAAAGGCGAGAGTGCGCGAGCACACAGGAGCAAAGACAAGCAGCGCACCTTGATGCGTAGTAAAAAAAATAATAAATAGACAACTGGTCGACCTCATTAGAAATAAAAAGCCAAAAGATTAGATAGACAAACAAACAAACACATAAATGTGGAGAGAAGGGCAGTGCGCGCAGGAGCAAAGGTAAACAGCAGACAGACCTGAATCCTTATCTTTACAAGGTCGACCTCAGAACTTTGTTCAGTTTGTCTCGGTGACGGATAATGGAAGGAAGGGCAGGCAACTGGTCGACTTCATTTAAATAAACAAATAAAAAATAAGATAAACTCTCAGGAATAGATAAATAATAACAAAAAAATTGTAAAGTGGAGAAAGCGAGAGCGCGCGAGTGCACTCAAGCAAACACAAACAGCACAGCACGATGCGTATTTTTTTTAAATTGACAAAATAAATCAAAAATAAATCAAAAATAAAAATAAGTGGAAAAGGCGAGAGTGCGCGAGCACACAGGAGCAAAGACAAGCAGCGCAGCTTGATGTGTAGTAAAAAAAATAATAAATAGACAACTGGTCGACCTCATTAGAAAAAAAAAACCAAAAGATTAGATAGACAAACAAACAAACACATAAATGTGGAGAGAAGGGCAGTGCGCGCAGGAGCAAAGGTAAACAGCAGACAGACCTGAATCCTTATCTTTACAAGGTCGACCTCAGAACTTTGTTCAGTTTGTCTCGGTGACGGATAATGGAAGGAAGGGCAGGCAACTGGTCGACTTCATTTAAATAAACAAATAAAAAATGAGATAAACTCTCAGGAATAGATAAATAATAACAAAAAATTGTAAAGTGGAGAAAGCAAGAGCGCGCGAATGCACTCAAGCAAACACAAAGAGCACAGCATGATGCGTATTTTTTTTTTAAATTGACAAAATAAATCAAAAATAAAAATAAGTGGAAAAGGCGAGAG
Organism: Perognathus longimembris pacificus; assembly: GCF_023159225.1. Taxonomy (NCBI): domain Eukaryota; kingdom Metazoa; phylum Chordata; class Mammalia; order Rodentia; family Heteromyidae; genus Perognathus; species Perognathus longimembris. The sequence goes on along the minus strand of NW_025959867.1, from coordinate 171,368 downwards.
TGCGCGAGCACACAGGAGCAAAGACAAGCAGCGCAGCTTGATGCGTAGTAAAAAAAATAATAAATAGACAACTGGTCGACCTCATTAGGAATAAAAAACCAAAAGATTACATAGACAAACAAACAAACACATAAATGTGGAGAGAAGGGCACTGCGCGCAGGAGCAAAGGTAAACAGCAGACAGACCTGAATCCTTATCTTTACAAGGTCGACCTCAGAACTTTGTTCAGTTTGTCTCGGTGACGGATAATGGAAGGAAGGGCAGGCAACTGGTCGACTTCATTTAAATAAACAAATAAAAATAAGATAAACTCTCAGGAATAATATAAATAATAAAACAAAAAAATTGTAAAGTGGAGAAAGCGAGAGCGCGCGAATGCACTCAAGCAAACACAAACAGCACAGCACGATGCGTATTTTTTTTAAATTGACAAAATAAATCAAAAATAAATCAAAAATAAAAATAAGTGGAAAAGGCGAGAGTGCGCGAGCACACAGGAGCAAAGACAAGCAGCGCAGCTTGATGCGTAGTAAAAAAAATAATAAATAGACAACTGGTCGACCTCATTAGAAATAAAAACCCAAAAGTTTAGATAGACAAACAAACAAACACATAAATGTGGAGAGAAGGGCAGTGCGCGCAGGAGCAACGGTAAACAGCAGACAGACCTGAATCCTTATCTTTACAAGGTCGACCTCAGAACTTTGTTCAGTTTGTCTCGGTGACGGATAATGGAAGGAAGGGCAGGCAACTGGTCGACTTCATTTAAATAAACAAATAGAAAATAAACTCTCAGGAATAGATAAATAAAACAAAAAAAAATTGTAAAGTGGAGAAAGCGAGAGCGCGCGAATGCACTCAAGCAAACACAAACAGCACAGCACGATGCGTATTTTTTTTTTAAATTGACAAAATAAATCAAAATAAATCAAAAATAAAAATAAGTGGAAAAGGCGAGAGTGCGCGAGCACACAGGAGCAAAGACAAGCAGCGCACCTTGATGCGTAGTAAAAAAAATAATAAATAGACAACTGGTCGACCTCATTAGAAATAAAAAGCCAAAAGATTAGATAGACAAACAAACAAACACATAAATGTGGAGAGAAGGGCAGTGCGCGCAGGAGCAAAGGTAAACAGCAGACAGACCTGAATCCTTATCTTTACAAGGTCGACCTCAGAACTTTGTTCAGTTTGTCTCGGTGACGGATAATGGAAGGAAGGGCAGGCAACTGGTCGACTTCATTTAAATAAACAAATAGAAAATAAACTCTCAGGAATAGATAAATAAAACAAAAAAAAATTGTAAAGTGGAGAAAGCGAGAGCGCGCGAATGCACTCAAGCAAACACAAACAGCACAGCACGATGCGTATTTTTTTTTTAAATTGACAAAATAAATCAAAAATAAATCAAAAATAAAAATAAGTGGAAAAGGCGAGAGTGCGCGAGCACACAGGAGCAAAGACAAGCAGCGCACCTTGATGCGTAGTAAAAAAAATAATAAATAGACAACTGGTCGACCTCATTAGAAATAAAAAGCCAAAAGATTAGATAGACAAACAAACAAACACATAAATGTGGAGAGAAGGGCAGTGCGCGCAGGAGCAAAGGTAAACAGCAGACAGACCTGAATCCTTATCTTTACAAGGTCGACCTCAGAACTTTGTTCAGTTTGTCTCGGTGACGGATAATGGAAGGAAGGGCAGGCAACTGGTCGACTTCATTTAAATAAACAAATAAAAAATAAGATAAACTCTCAGGAATAGATAAATAATAACAAAAAAATTGTAAAGTGGAGAAAGCGAGAGCGCGCGAGTGCACTCAAGCAAACACAAACAGCACAGCACGATGCGTATTTTTTTTTAAATTGACAAAATAAATCAAAAATAAATCAAAATAAAAATAAGTGGAAAAGGCGAGAGTGCGCGAGCACACAGGAGCAAAGACAAGCAGCGCAGCTTGATGCGTAGTAAAAAAAATAATAAATAGACAACTGGTCGACCTCATTAGAAAAAAAAAACCAAAAGATTAGATAGACAAACAAACAAACACATAAATGTGGAGAGAAGGGCAGTGCGCGCAGGAGCAAAGGTAAACAGCAGACAGACCTGAATCCTTATCTTTACAAGGTCGACCTCAGAACTTTGTTCAGTTTGTCTCGGTGACGGATAATGGAAGGAAGGGCAGGCAACTGGTCGACTTCATTTAAATAAACAAATAAAAAATGAGATAAACTCTCAGGAATAGATAAATAATAACAAAAAATTGTAAAGTGGAGAAAGCAAGAGCGCGCGAATGCACTCAAGCAAACACAAAGAGCACAGCATGATGCGTATTTTTTTTTAAATTGACAAAATAAATCAAAAATAAAAATAAGTGGAAAAGGCGAGAGGTGCGCGAGCACACAGGAGCAAAGACAAGCAGCGCAGCTTGATGCGTAGTAAAAAAAATAATAAATAGACAACTGGTCGACCTCATTAGAAATAAAAACCCAAAAGATTAGATAGACAAACAAACAAACACATAAATGTGGTGAGAAGGGCAGTGCGCGCAGGAGCAAAGGTAAACAGCAGACAGACCTGAATCCTTATCTTTACAAGGTCGACCTCAGAACTTTGTTCAATTTGTCTCGGTGACGGATAATGGAAGGAAGGGCAGGCAACTGGTCGACTTCATTTAAATAAACAAATAAAAAATAAGATAAACTCTCAGGAATAGATAAATAATAACAAAAAATTGTAAAGTGGAGAAAGCGAGAGCGCGCGAATGCACTCAAGCAAACACAAACAGCACAGCACGATGCGTATTTTTTTTAAATTGACAAAATAAATCAAAAATAAAAATAAGTGGAAAAGGCGAGAGTGCGCGAGCACACAGGAGCAAATACAAGCATCGCAGCTTGATGCGTAGTAAAAAAAATAATTAATAGACAACTGGTCGACCTCATTAGAAATAAAAACCCAAAAGATTAGATAGACAAACAAACAAACATATAAATGTGGAGAGAAGGGCAGTGCGCGCAGGAGCAAAGGTAAACAGCAGACAGACCTGAATCCTTATCTTTACAAGGTCGACCTCAGAACTTTGTTCAGTTTGTCTCGGTGACGGATAATGGAAGGAAGGGCAGGCAACTGGTCGACTTCATTTAAATAAACAAATAAAAAATAAGATAAACTCTCAGGAATAGATAAATAATAACAAAAAATTGTAAAGTGGAGAAAGCGAGAGCGCGCGAATGCACTCAAGCAAACACAAACAGCACAGCACGATGCGTATTTTTTTTAAATTGACAAAATAAATCAAAAATAAAAATAAGTGGAAAAGGCGAGAGTGCGCGAGCACACAGGAGCAAAGACAAGCATCGCAGCTTGATGCGTAGTAAAAAAAATAATTAATAGACAACTGGTCGACCTCATTAGAAATAAAAACCCAAAAGATTAGATAGACAAACAAACAAACATATAAATGTGGAGAGAAGGGCAGTGCACGCAGGAGCAAAGGTAAACAGCAGACAGACCTGAATCCTCTTCTTTACAAGGTCGACCTCAGAACTTTGTTCAGTTTGTCTCGGTGACGGATAATGGAAGGAAGGGCAGGCAACTGGTCGACTTGATTTAAATAAACAAATAAAAAATAAGATAAACTCTCAGGAATAGATAAATAATAACAAAAAATTGTAAAGTGGAGAAAGCAAGAGCGCGCGAATGCACTCAAGCCAACACAAACAGCACAGCATGATGCGTATTTTTTTTTTTAAATGACAAAATAAATCAAAAATAAAAATAAGTGGAAAAGGCGAGAGTGCGCGAGCACACAGGAGCAAAGACAAGCAGCGCAGCCTGATGCGTAGTAAAAAAAATAATAAATAGACAACTGGTCGACCTCATTAGGAATAAAAACCCAAAAGCTTAGATAGACAAACAAACAAACACATAAATGTGGAGAGAAGGGCAGTGCGCGCAGGAGCAAAGGTAAACAGCAGACAGACCTGAATCCTTATCTTTACAACATCGACCTCAGAACTTTGTTCAGTTTGTCTCGGTGACGGATAATGGAAGGAAGGGCAGGCAACTGGTCGACTTCATTTAAATAAACAAATAAAAACTAAGATAAACTCTCAGGAATAGATAAATAATAACAAAAAAATTGTAAAGTGGAGAAAGCGAGAGCGCGCAAATGCACTCAAGCAAACACAAACAGCACAGCACGATGTGTATTTTTTTTTTTAAAATTGACAAAATAAATCAAAAATAAATCAAAAATAAATATAAGTGGAAAAGGCGAGAGTGCGCGAGCACACAGGAGCAAAGACAAGCAGCGCAGCTTGATGCGTAGTAAAAAAAATAATAAATAGACAACTGGTCGACCTCATTAGAAATAAAAACCCAAAAGATTACATAGACAAACAAACAAACACATAAATGTGGAGAGAAGGGCAGTGCGCGCAGGAGCAAAGGTAAACAGCAGACAGACCAGAATCCTTATCTTTACAAGGTCGACCTCAGAACTTTGTTCAGTTTGTCTCGGTGACGGATAATGGAAGGAAGGGCAGGCAATTGGTCGACTTCATTTAAATAAACAAATAGAAAATAAACTCTCAGGAATAGATAAATAAAACAAAAAAAATTGTAAAGTGGAGAAAGCGAGAGCGCGCGAATGCACTCAAGCAAACACAAACAGCACAGCACGATGCGTATTTTTTTTTAAAATTGACAAAATAAATCAAAAATAAATCAAAAATAAAAATAAGTGGAAAAGGCGAGAGTGCGCGAGCACACAGGAGCAAAGACAAGCAGCGCACCTTGATGCGTAGTAAAAAAAATAATAAATAGACAACTGGTCGACCTCATTAGAAATAAAAACCCAAAAGATTAGATAGACAAACAAACAAACACATAAATGTGGAGAGAAGGGCAGTGCGCGCAGGAGCAAAGGTAAACAGCAGACATACCTGAATCCTTATCTTTACAAGGTCGACCTCAGAACTTTGTGCAGTTTGTCTCGGTGACGGATAATTGAAGGAAGGGCAGGCAACTGGTCGACTTCATTTAAATAAACAAATAAAAAATAAGATAAACTCTCAGGAATAGATAAATAATAACAAAAAATTGCAAAGTGGAGAAAGCGAGAGCACGCGAATGCACTCAAGCAAACACAAACAGCACAGCACGATGCGTATTTTTTTTTAAAATTGACAAAATAAATCAAAATAAATCAAAAATAAAAATAAGTGGAAAAGGCGAGAGTGCGCGAGCACACAGGAGCAAAGACAAGCAGCGCAGCTTGATGCGTAGTAAAAAAAATAATAAATAGACAACTGGTCGACCTCATTAGAAATAAAAACACAAAAGATTAGATAGACAAACAAACAAACACATAAATGTGGTGAGAAGGGCAGTGCGCGCAGGAGCAAAGGTAAACAGCAGACAGACCTGAATCCTTATCTTTACAAGGTCGACCTCAGAACTTTGTTCAGTTTGTCTCGGTGACGGATAATGGAAGGAAGGGCAGGCAACTGGTCGACTTCATTTAAATAAACAAATAAAAAATAAGATAAACTCTCAGGAATAGATAAATAATAACAAAAAATTGTAAAGTGGAGAAAGCGAGAGCGGGCGAAAGCACTCAAGCAAACACAAACAGCACAGCACGATGCGTATTTTTTTTTAAATTGACAAAATAAATCAAAAATAAAAATAAGTGGAAAGGGCGAGAGTGCGCGAGCACACAGGAGCAAAGACAAGCAGCGCAGCTTGATGCGTAGTAAAAAAAATAATAAATAGACAACTGGTCGACCTCATTAGAAATAAAAACCCAAAAGATTAGATAGACAAACAAACAAACACATAAATGTGGAGAGAATGGCAGTGCGCGCAGGAGCAAAGGTAAACAGCAGACAGACCTGAATCCTTATCTTTACAAGGTCAACCTCAGAACTTTGTTCAGTTTGTCTCGGTGACGGATAATGGAAGGAAGGGCAGGCAACTGGTCGACTTCATTTAAATAAACAAATAAAAAATAAGATAAACTCTCAGGAATAGATAAATAATAACAAAAAAATTGTAAAGTGGAGAAAGCGAGAGCGCGCGAATGCACTCAAGCAAACACAAACAGCACAGCACGATGCGTATTTTTTTTTAAAATTGACAAAATAAATCAAAAATAAATCAAAAATAAAAATAAGTGGAAAAGGAGAGAGTGCGCGAGCACACAGGAGCAAAGACAAGCAGCGCAGCTTGATGCGTAGTAAAAAAAATAATAAATAGACAACTGGTCGACCTCATTAGAAATAAAAACCCAAAAGATTAGATAGACAAACAAACAAACACATAAATGTGGAGAGAAGGGCAGTGCGCGCAGGAGCAAAGGTAAACAGCAGACAGACCTGAATCCTTATCTTTACAAGGTCGACCTCAGAACTTTGTGCAGTTTGTCTCGGTGACGGATAATTGAAGGAAGGGCAGGCAACTGGTCGACTTCATTTAAATAAACAAATAAAAAATAAGATAAACTCTCAGGAATAGATAAATAATAACAAAAAATTGCAAAGTGGAGAAAGCGAGAGCACGCGAATGCACTCAAGCAAACACAAACAGCACAGCACGATGTGTATTTTTTTTTAAAATTGACAAAATAAATCAAAATAAATCAAAAATAAAAATAAGTGGAAAAGGCGAGAGTGCGCGAGCACACAGGAGCAAAGACAAGCAGCGCAGCTTGATGCGTAGTAAAAAAAATAATAAATAGACAACTGGTCGACCTCATTAGAAATAAAAACCCAAAAGATTAGATAGACAAACAAACAAACACATAAATGTGGTGAGAAGGGCAGTGCGCGCAGGAGCAAAGGTAAACAGCAGACAGACCTGAATCCTTATCTTTACAAGGTCGACCTCAGAACTTTGTTCAGTTTGTCTCGGTGACGGATAATGGAAGGAAGGGCAGGCAACTGGTCGACTTCATTTAAATAAACAAATAAAAAATAAGATAAACTCTCAGGAATAGATTAATAATAACAAAAAATTGTAAAGTGGAGAAAGCGAGAGCGCGCGAATGCACTCAAGCAAACACAAACAGCACAGCACGATGCGTATTTTTTTTAAATTGACAAAATAAATCAAAAATAAAAATAAGTGGAAAAGGCGAGAGTGCGCGAGCACACAGGAGCAAAGACAAGCATCGCAGCTTGATGCGTAGTAAAAAAAATAATTAATAGACAACTGGTCGACCTCATTAGAAATAAAAACCCAAAAGATTAGATAGACAAACAAACAAACATATAAATGTGGAGAGAAGGGCAGTGCGCGCAGGAGCAAAGGTAAACAGCAGACAGACCTGAAACCTTTTCTTTACAAGGTCGACCTCAAAACTTTGTTCAGCTTGTCTCGGTGACAGATAATGGAAGGAAGGGCAGGCAACTGGTCGACTTCATTTAAATAAACAAATAAAAAATAAGATAAACTCTCAGGAATAGATAAATAATAACAAAAAAATTGTAAAATGGAGAAAGCGAGAGCGCGCGAAAGCACTCAAGCAAACACAAACAGCACAGCACGATGCGTATTTTTTTTAAATTGACAAAATAAATCAAAAATAAAAATAAGTGGAAAGGGCGAGAGTGCGCGAGCACACAGGAGCAAAGACAAGCAGCGCAGCTTGATGCGTAGTAAAAAAATAATAAATAGACAACTGGTCGACCTCATTAGAAATAAAAACCCAAAAGATTAGATAGACAAACAAACAAACACATAAATATTGAGAGAATGGCAGTGCGCGCAGGAGCAAAGGTAAACAGCAGACAGACCTGAATCCTTATCTTTACAAGGTCAACCTCAGAACTTTGTTCAGTTTGTCTCGGTGACGGATAATGGAAGGAAGGGCAGGCAACTGGTCGACTTCATTTAAATAAACAAATAAAAAATAAGATAAACTCTCAGGAATAGATAAATAATAACAAAAAAATTGTAAAGTGGAGAAAGCGAGAGCGCGCGAATGCACTCAAGCAAACACAAACAGCACAGCACGATGCGTATTTTTTTTTAAAATTGACAAAATAAATCAAAAATAAATCAAAAATAAAAATAAGTGGAAAAGGAGAGAGTGCGCGAGCACACAGGAGCAAAGACAAGCAGCGCAGCTTGATGCGTAGTAAAAAAAATAATAAATAGACAACTGGTCGACCTCATTAGAAATAAAAACCCAAAAGATTAGATAGACAAACAAACAAACACATAAATGTGGAGAGAAGGGCAGTGCGCGCAGGAGCAAAGGTAAACAGCAGACAGACCTGAATCCTTATCTTTACAAGGTCGACCTCAGAACTTTGTTCAGTTTGTCTCGGTGACGGATAATGGAAGGAAGGGCAGGCAACTGGTCGACTTCATTTAAATAAACAAATAAAAAATAAGATAAACTCTCAGGAATAGATAAATAATAACAAAAAAATTGTAAAGTGGAGAAAGCGAGAGCGCGCGAGTGCACTCAAGCAAACACAAACAGCACAGCACGATGCGTATTTTTTTTAAATTGACCAAATAAATCAAAAATAAATCAAAAATAAAAATAAGTGGAAAAGGCGAGAGTGCGCGAGCACACAGGAGCAAAGACAAGCAGCGCAGCTTGATGCGTAGTAAAAAAAATAATAAATAGACAACTGGTCGACCTCATTAGAAAAAAAAAACCAAAAGATTAGATAGACAAACAAACAAACACATAAATGTGGAGAGAAGGGCAGTGCGCGCAGGAGCAAAGGTAAACAGCAGACAGACCTGAATCCTTATCTTTACAAGGTCGACCTCAGAAATTTGTTCAGTTTGTCTCGGTGACGGATAATGGAAGGAAGGGCAGGCAACTGGTCGACTTCATTTAAATAAACAAATAAAAAATAAGATAAACTCTCAGGAATAGATAAATAATAACAAAAAAATTGTAAAGTGGAGAAAGCGAGAGCGCGCAAATGCACTCAAGCAAACACAAACAGCACAGCACGATGTGTATTTTTTTTTTAAATTGACAAAATAAATCTAAAATAAATCAAAAATAAAAATAAGTGGAAAAGGCGAGAGTGCGCGAGCACACAGGAGCAAAGACAAGCAGCGCAGCTTGATGCGTAGTAAAAAAAATAATAAATAGACAACTGGTCGATCTCATTAGAAATAAAAACCCAAAAGATTAGATAGACAAACAAACAAACACATAAATGTGGAGAGAAGGGCAGTGCGCGCAGGAGCAAAGGTAAACAGCAGACAGACCTGAATCCTTATCTTTACAAGGTCGACCTCAGAACTTTGTTCAGTTTGTCTCGGTGACGGATAATGGAAGGAAGGGCAGGCAACTGGTCGACTTCATTTAAATAAACAAATAGAAAATAAACTCTCAGGAATAGATAAATAAAACAAAAAAAATTGTAAAGTGGAGAAAGCGAGAGCGCGCGAATGCACTCAAGCAAACACAAACAGCACAGCACGATGCGTATTTTTTTTAAAATTGACAAAATAAATCAAAAATAAATCAAAAATAAAAATAAGTGGAAAAGGCGAGAGTGCGCGAGCACACAGGAGCAAAGACAAGCAGCGCAGCTTGATGCGTAGTAAAAAAAATAATAAATAGACAGCTGGTCGACCTCATTAGAAATAAAAACCCAAAAGATTAGATAGACAAACAAACAAACACATAAATGTGGAGAGAAGGGCAGTGCGCGCAGGAGCAAAGGTAAACAGCAGACATACCTGAATCCTTATCTTTTCAAGGTCGACCTCAGAACTTTGTGCAGTTTGTCTCGGTGACGGATAATTGAAGGAAGGGCAGGCAACTGGTCGACTTCATTTAAATAAACAAATAAAAAATAAGATAAACTCTCAGGAATAGATAAATAATAACAAAAAATTGCAAAGTGGAGAAAGCGAGAGCACGCGAATGCACTCAAGCAAACACAAACAGCACAGCACGATGTGTATTTTTTTTTAAAATTGACAAAATAAATCAAAATAAATCAAAAATAAAAATAAGTGGAAAAGGCGAGAGTGCGCGAGCACACAGGAGCAAAGACAAGCAGCGCAGCTTGATGCGTAGTAAAAAAAATAATAAATAGACAACTGGTCGACCTCATTAGAAATAAAAACCCAAAAGATTAGATAGACAAACAAACAAACACATAAATGTGGTGAGAAGGGCAGTGCGCGCAGGAGCAAAGGTAAACAGCAGACAGACCTGAATCCTTATCTTTACAAGGTCGACCTCAGAACTTTGTTCAGTTTGTCTCGGTGACGGATAATGGAAGGAAGGGCAGGCAACTGGTCGACTTCATTTAAATAAACAAATAAAAAATAAGATAAACTCTCAGGAATAGATAAATAATAACAAAAAAATTGTAAAGTGGAGAAAGCGAGAGCGCGCGAATGCACTCAAGCAAACACAAACAGCACAGCACGATGCGTATTTTTTTTAAATTGACAAAATAAATCAAAAATAAAAATAAGTGGAAAAGGCGAGAGTGCGCGAGCACACAGGAGCAAAGACAAGCAGCGCAGCTTGATGCGTAGTAAAAAAAATAATAAATAGACAACTGGTCGACCTCATTAGAAATAAAAACCCAAAAGATTAGATAGACAAACAAACAAACACATAAATGTGGAGAGAAGGGCAGTGCACGCAGGAGCAAAGGTAAACAGCAGACAGACCTGAATCCTTTTCTTTACAAGGTCAACCTCAGAACTTTGTTCAGTTTGTCTCGGTGACGGATAATGGAAGGAAGTGCAGGCAACTGGTCGACTTCATTTAAATAAACAAATAAAAAAATAAGATAATCTCTCAGGAATAGATAAATAATAACAAAAAAATTGTAAAGTGGAGAAAGCGAGAGCGCGCGAATGCACTCAAGCAAACACAAACAGCACAGCACGATGCGAATTTTTTTTTAAAATTGACAAAATAAATCAAAAATAAATCAAAAATAAAAATAAGTGGAAAAGGCGAGAGTGCGCAGGAACACAAGAGCAAAGACAAGCAGCGCAGCTTGATGCGTAGTAAAAAAATTAATAAATAGACAACTGGTCGACCTCATTAGAAATAAAAACCCAAAAGATTAGATAGACAAACAAACAAACACATAAATGTGGAGAGAAGGGCAGTGCGCGCAGGAGCAAAGGTAAACAGCAGACAGACCTGAATCCTTATCTTTACAAGGTCGACCTCAGAACTTTGTTCAGTTTGTCTCGGTGACGGATAATGGAAGGAAGGGCAGGCAACTGGTCGACTTCATTTAAATAAACAAATAAAAAATAAGATAAACTCTCAGGAATAGATAAATAATAACAAAAAAATTGTATAGTGGAGAAAGCGAGAGCGCGCGAATGCACTCAAGCAAACACAAACAGCACAGCACGATGCGTATTTTTTTTTAAAATTGACAAAATAAATCAAAAATAAATCAAAAATAAAAATAAGTGGAAAAGGCGAGAGTGCGCGAGCACACAGGTGCAAAGACAAGCTGCGCAGCTTGATGCGTAGTAAAAAAAATAATAAATAGACAACTGGTCGACCTCATTAGAAATAAAAACCCAAAAGATTAGATAGACAAACAAACAAACACATAAATGTGGAGAGAAGGGCAGTGCGCGCAGGAGCAAAGGTAAACAGCAGACATACCTGAATCCTTATCTTTACAAGGTCGACCTCAGAACTTTGTTCAGGTTGTCTCGGTGACGGATAATGGAAGGAAGGGCAGGCAACTGGTCCACTTCATTTAAATAAACAAATAAAAAATAAGATAAACTCTCAGGAATAGATAAATAATAACAAAATTTGTATAGTGGAGAAAGCGAGAGCGCGCGAATGCACTCAAGCAAACACAAACAGCACAGCACGATGCGTATTTTTTTTTAAAATTGACAAAATAAATCAAAAATAAATCAAAAATAAAAATAAGTGGAAAAGGCGAGAGTGCGCGAGCACACAGGTGCAAAGACAAGCTGCGCAGCTTGATGCGTAGTAAAAAAAATAATAAATAGACAACTGGTCGACCTCATTAGAAATAAAAACCCAAAAGATTAGATAGACAAACAAACAAACACATAAATGTGGAGAGAAGGGCAGTGCGCGCAGGAGCAAAGGTAAACAGCAGACAGACCTGAATCCTTATCTTTACAAGTTCGAACTCAGAACTTTGTTCAGTTTTTCTCGGTGACGGATAATGGAAGGAAGGGCACGCAACTGGTCGACTTCATTTAAATAAACAAATAAAAAATAAGATAAACTCTCAGGAATAGATAAATAATAACAAAAAAATTGTAAAGTGGAGAAAGCGAGAGCGCGCGAATGCACTCAAGCAAACACAAACACCACAGCACGATGCGTATTTTTTTTTAAATTGACAAAATAAATCAAAAATAAAACTAAGTGGAAAAGGCGAGAGTTGGCGAGCACACAGGAGCAAAGACAAGCAGCGCAGCTTGATGCGTAGTAAAAAAAATAATAAATAGACAACTGGTCGACCTCATTAGAAATAAAAACCCAAAAGATTAGATAGACAAACAAACAAACACATAAATGTGGAGAGAAGGGCAGTGCAGGCAGGAGCAAAGGTAAACAGCAGACAGACCTGAATCCTTATCTTTACAAGGTCGACCTCACAACTTTGTTCAGTTTGTCTCGGTGACGGATAATGGAAGGAAGGGCAGGCAACTGGTCGACTTCATTTAAATAAACAAATAAAAAATAAGATAAACTCTCAGGAATAGATAAATAATAACAAAAAAATTGTAAAGTGGAGAAAGCGAGAGCGCGCGAATGCACTCAAGCAAACACAAACAGCACAGCACGATGCGTATTTTTTTTAAATTGACAAAATAAATCAAAAATAAATCAAAAATAAAAATAAGTGGAAAAGGCGAGAGTGCGCGAGCACACAGGAGCAAAGACAAGCAGCGCAGCTTGATGCGTAGTAAAAAAATAATAAATAGACAACTGGTCGACCTCATTAGAAATAAAAACCCAAAAGATTAGATAGACAAACAAACAAACACATAAATGTGGAGAGATGGGCAGTGCGCGCAGGAGCAAAGGTAAACAGCAGACAGACATGAATCCTTATCTTTACAAGGTCGACCTCAGAACTTTGTTCAGTTTGTCTCGGTGACAGATAATGGAAGGAAGGGCAGGCAACTGGTCGACTTCATTTAAATTATCAAATAAAAAATAAGATAAACTCTCAGGAATAGATAAATAATAACAAAAAAATTGTAAAGTGGAGAAAGCGAGAGCGCGCGAATGCACTCAAGCAAACACAAACAGCACAGCACGATGCGTATTTTTTTTTAAAATTGACAAAATAGATCAAAAATGAATCAAAAATAAAAATAAGTGGAAAAGGCGAGCGTGCCCGAGCACACAGGAGCAAAGACAAGCAGCGCAGCTTGATGCGTAGTAAAAAAAATAATAAATAGACAACTGGTCGACCTCATTAGAAATAAAAACCCAAAAGATTAGATAGACAAACAAACAAACACATAAATGTGGAGAGAAGGGCAGTGCGCGCAGGAGCAAAGGTAAACAGCAGACATACCTGAATCCTTATCTTTACAAGGTCGACCTCAGAACTTTGTGCAGTTTGTATCGGTGACGGATAATTGAAGGAAGGGCAGGCAACTGGTCGACTTCATTTAAATAAACAAATAAAAAATAAGATAAACTCTCAGGAATAGATAAATAATAACAAAAAATTGCAAAGTGGAGAAAGCGAGAGCACGCGAATGCACTCAAGCAAACACAAACAGCACAGCACGATGTGTATTTTTTTTTAAATTGACAAAATAAATTAAAATAAATCAAAAATAAAAATAAGTGGAAAAGGCGAGAGTGCGCGAGCACACAGGAGCAAAGACAAGCAGCGCAGCTTGATGCGTAGTAAAAAAAATAATAAATAGACAACTGGTCGACCTCATTAGAAATAAAAACCCAAAAGATTAGATAGACAAACAAACAAACACATAAATGTGGAGAGAAGGGCAGTGCGCGCAGGAGCAAAGGTAAAAAGCAGACAGACCTGAGTCCTTATCTTTACAAGGTCGACCTCAGAACTTTGTTCAGTTTGTCTCGGTGACGGATAATGGAAGGAAGGGCAGGCAACTGGTCGACTTCATTTAAATAAACAAATAAAAAATAAGATAAACTCTCAGGAATAGATAAATAATAACAAAAAAATTGTAAAGTGGAGAAAGCGAGAGCGCGCGAATGCACTCAAGCAAACACAAACACCACAGCACTATGCGTATTTTTTTTTAAATTGACAAAATAAATCAAAAATAAAAATAAGTGGAAAAGGCGAGAGTGCGCGAGCACACAGGAGCAAAGACAAGCAGCGCAGCTTGATGCGTAGTAAAAAAAATAATAAATAGACAACTGGTCGACCTCATTAGAAGTAAAAACCCTAAAGATTAGATAGACAAACAAACAAACACATAAATGTGGAGAGAAGGGCAGGGCGCGCAGGAGCAAAGGTAAACAGCAGACAGACCTGAATCCTTATCTTTACAAGGTCGACCTCACAACTTTGTTCAGTTTGTCTTGGTGACGGATAATGGAAGGAAGGGCAGGCAACTGGTCGACTTCATTTAAATAAACAAATAAAAAATAAGATAAACTCTCAGGAATAGATAAATAATAACAAAAAAATTGTAAAGTGGAGAAAGCGAGAGCGCGCGAATGCACTCAAGCAAACACAAACAGCACAGCACGATGCGAATTTTTTTTTAAAATTGACAAAATAAATCAAAAATAAATCAAAAATAAAAATAAGTGGAAAAGGCGAGAGTGCGCGAGCACACAGGAGCAAAGACAAGCAGCGCAGCTTGATGCGTAGTAAAAAAATAATAAATAGACAAGTGGTCGACCTCATTAGAAATAAAAACCCAAAAGATTAGTTAGACAAACAAACAAACACATAAATGTGGAGAAGAGGTCAGTGCGCGCAGGAGCAAAGGTAAACAGCAGACAGACCTGAATACTTATCTTTACAAGGTCGACCTCAGAACTTTGTTCAGTTTGTCTCGGTGACGGATAATGGAAGGAAGGGCAGGCAACTGGTCGACTTCATTTAAATAAACAAATAAAAAATAAGATAAACTCTCAGGATTAGATAAATAATAACAAAAAAATTGTAAAGTGGAGAAAGCGAGAGCGCGCGAATGCACTCAAGCAAACACAAACAGCACAGCACGATGCGTATTTTTTTTAAAATTGACAAAATAAATCAAAAATAAATCAAAAATAAAAATAAGTGGAAAAGGCGAGAGTGCGCGAGAACACAGGAGCAAAGACAAGCAGCGCAACTTGATGCGTAGTAAAAAAATTAATAAATAGACAACTGGTCGACCTCATTAGAAATAAAAACCCAAAAGATTAGATATACCAACAAACAACACATAAATGTGGAGAGAAGGGCAGTGCGCGCAGGAGCAAAGGTAAACAGCAGACAGACCTGAATCCTTATCTTTACAAGGTCGACCTCAGAACTTTGTTCAGTTTGTCTCGGTGACGGATAATGGAAGGAAGGGCAGGCAACTGGTCGACTTCATTTAAATAAACAAATAAAAAATAAGATAATCTCTCAGGAATAGATAAGTAATAACAAAAAAATTGTAAAGTGGAGAAAGCGAGAGCGCGCGAATGCACTCAAGCAAACACAAACAGCACAGCACGATGCGTATTTTTTTTAAATTGACAAAATAAATCAAAAATAAATCAAAAATAAAAATAAGTGGAAAAGGCAAGAGTGCGCGAGCACACAGGAGCAAAGACAAGCAGCGCAGCTTGATGCGTAGTAAAAAAAATAATAAATAGACAACTGGTCGACCTCATTAGAAATAAAAACCCAAAAGATTACATAGACAAACAAACAAACACATAAATGTGGAGAGAAGGGCAGTGCGCGCAGGAGCAAAGGTAAACAGCAGACAGACCTGAATCCTTATCTTCACAA
This sequence comes from Perognathus longimembris pacificus, assembly GCF_023159225.1. Classification (NCBI taxonomy): domain Eukaryota; kingdom Metazoa; phylum Chordata; class Mammalia; order Rodentia; family Heteromyidae; genus Perognathus; species Perognathus longimembris. Next base: position 155,393 of record NW_025959867.1, on the reverse strand, counting down.
GGTCGACCTCAGAACTTTGTTCAGTTTGTCTCGGTGACGGATAATGGAAGGAAGGGCAGGCAACTGGTCGACTTCATTTAAATAAACAAATAAAAAATAAGATAAACTCTCAGGAATAGATAAATAATAACAAAAAAATTGTAAAGTGCAGAAAGCGAGAGCGCGCGAATGCACTCAAGCAAACACAAATAGCACAGCACGATGCGTATTTTTTTTTTAAATTGACAAAATAAATCAAAAATAAAAATAAGTTGAAAAGCCGAGAGTGCGCGAGCACACAGGAGAAAAGACAAGCAGCGCAGCTTGATGCGTAGTAAAAAAAATAATAAATAGAAATCTGGTCGACCTCATTAGAAATAAAAACCCAAAAGATTAGATAGACAAACAAACAAACACATAAATGTGGAGAGAAGGGCAGTGCGCGCAGGAGCAAAGGTAAACAGTAGACAGACCTGAATCCTTACCTTTACAAGGTCGACCTCAGAACTTCGTTCAGTTTGTCTCGGTGACGGATAATGGAAGGAAGGGCAGGCAACTGGTCCACTTCATTTAAATAAACAAATAAAAAATAAGATAAACTCTCAGGAATAGATAAATAATAACAAAAAAATTGTAAAGTGGAGAAATCGACAGCGCGCGAATGCACTCAAGCAAACACAAACAGCACAGCACGATGCGTATTTTTTTTTTAAATTGACAAAATAAATCAAAAATAAAAATAAGTGGAAAAGCCGAGAATGCGCGAGCACACAGGAGAAAAGACAAGCAGCGCAGCTTGATACGTAGTAAAAAAAATAATAAATAGACAACTGGTCGACCTCATTAGAAATAAAAACCCAAAAGATTAGATAGACAAACAAACAAACACATAAATGTGGAGAGAAGGGCAGTGCGCGCAGGAGCAAAGGTAAACAGCAGACAGACCTGAATCCTTACCTTTACAAGGTCGACCTCAGAACTTTGTTCAGTTTGTCTCGGTGACGGATAATGGAAGGAAGGGCAGGCAACTGGTCCACTTCATTTAAATAAACAAATAAAAAATAAGATAAACTCTCAGGAATAGATAAATAATAACAAAAAATTGTAAAGTGGAGAAAGCGAGAGCGCGCGAATGCACTCAAGCAAACACAAACAGCACAGCACGATGCGTATTTTTTTTTAAATTGACAAAATAAATAAAAAATAAATCAAAAATAAAAATAAGTGGAAAAGGCGAGAGTGCGCGAGAACACGGGAGCAAAGACAAGCAGCGCAGCTTGATGCGTAGTACAAAAATTAATAAATAGACAACTGGTCGACCTCATTAGAAATAAAAACCCAAAAGATTAGATAGACAAACAAACAAACACATAAATGTGGAGAGAAGGGCAGTGCGCGCAGGAGCAAAGGTAAACAGCAGACAGACCTGAATCCTTACCTTTACAAGGTCGACCTCAGAACTTTGTTCACTTTGTCTCGGTGACGGATAATGGAAGGAAGGGCAGGCAACTGGTCGACTTCATTTAAATAAACAAATAAAAAATAAGATAATCTCTCAGGAATAGATAAATAATAACAAAAAAATTGTAAAGTGGAGAAAGCGAGAGCGCGCGAATGCACTCAAGCAAACACAAACAGCACAGCACGATGCGTATTTTTTTAAATTGACAAAATAAATCAAAAATAAATCAAAAATAAAAATAAGTGGAAAAGGCGAGAGTGCGCGAGCACACAGGAGCAAAGACAAGCAGCGCAGCTTGATGCGTAGTAAAAAAAATAATAAATAGACAACTGGTCGACCTCATTAGAAATAAAAACCCAAAAGATTAGATAGACAAACAAACAAACACATAAATGTGGAGAGAATGGCAGTGCGCGCAGGAGCAAAGGTAAACAGCAGACAGACCTGAATCCTTATCTTTATAAGGTCGACCTCAGAACTTTGTTCAGTTTGTCTCGGTGACGGATAATGGAAGAAAGGGCAGGCAACTGGTCGACTTCATTTAAATAAACAAATAAAAAATAAGATAAACTCTCAGGAATAGATAAATAATAACAAAAAAATTGTAAAGTGGAGAAAGCGAGAGCGCGCGAATGCACTCAAGCAAACACAAACAGTACAGCACGATGCGTATTTTTTTTTTAAATTGACAAAATAAATCAAAAATAAATCAAAAATAAAAATAAGTGGAAAAGGCGAGAGTGCGCGAGCACGCAGGAGCAAAGACAAGCAGCGCAGCTTGATGCGTCGTAAAAAAATAATAAATAGACAACTGGTCGACCTCATTAGAAATAAAAACCCAAAAGATTAGATAGACAAGCAAACAAACACATAAATGTGGAGAGAAGGGCAGTGCGCGCAGGAGCAAAGGTAAACAGCAGACAGACCTGAATCCTTATCTTTACAAGGTCGACCTCAGAACTTTGTTCAGTTTGTCTCGGTGACGGATAATGGAAGGAAGGGCAGGCAACTGGTCGACTTCATTTAAATAAACAAATAAATATTAAGATAAACTCTCAGGAATAGATAAATAATAACAAAAAAATTGTAAAGTGGAGAAAGCGAGAGCGCGCGAATGCACTCAAGCAAACACAAACAGCACAGCACGATGCGTATTTTTTTTTAAATTGACAAAATAAATCAAAAATGAATCAAAAATAAAAATAAGTGGAAAAGGCGAGAGTGCGCGAGCACACAGGAGCAAAGACAAGCAGCGCAGCTTGATGCGTAGTAAAAAAAATAATAAATAGACAACTGGTCGACCTCATTAGAAATAAAAACCCAAAAGATTAGATAGACAAACAAACAAACACATAAATGTGGAGAGAAGGGCAGTACGCGCAGGAGCAAAGGTAAACAGCAGACAGACCTGAATCCTTATCTTTACAAGGTCGACCTCAGAACTTTGTTCAGTTTGTCTCGGTGACGGATAATGGAAGGAAGGGCAGGCAACTGGTCGACTTCATTTAAATAAACAAATAAAAAATAAGATAAACTCTCAGGAATAGATAAATAATAACAAAAAAATTGTAAAGTGGAGAAAGCGAGAGCGCGCGAATGCACTCAAGCAAACACAAACAGCACAGCACGATGCGTATTTTTTTTAAATTGACAAAATAAATCAAAATAAATCAAAAATAAAAATAAGTGGAAAAGGCGAGAGTGCGCGAGCACACAGGAGCAAAGGCAAGCAGCGCAGCTTGATGCGTAGTAAAAAAAATAATAAATAGACAACTGGTCGACCTCATTAGAAATAAAAACCCAAAAGATTAGATAGACAAACAAACAAACACATAAATGTGGAGAGAAGGGCAGTGCGCGCAGGAGCAAAGGTAAACAGCAGACAGACCTGAATCCTTATCTTTACAAGGTCGACCTCAGAACTTTGTTCAGTTTGTCTCGGTGACGGATAATGGAAGGAAGGGCAGGCAACTGGTCGACTTCATTTAAATAAACAAATAGAAAATAAACTCTCAGTAATAGATAAATAATAACAAAAAAAATTGTAAAGTGGAGAAAGCGAGAGCGCGCGAATGCACTCAAGCAAACACAAACAGCACAGCACGATGCGTATTTTTTTTTTAAATTGACAAAATAAATCAAAAATAAATCAAAAATAAAAATAAGTGGAAAAGGCGAGAGTGCGCGAGCACACAGGAGCAAAGACAAGCAGCGCACCTTGATGCGTAGTAAAAAAAATAATAAATAGACAACTGGTCGACCTCATTAGAAATAAAAACCCAAAAGATTAGATAGACAAACAAACAAACACATAAATATGGAGAGAAGGGCAGTGCGCGCAGGAGCAAAGGTAAACAGCAGACATACCTGAATTCTTATCTTTACAAGGTCGACCTCAGTACTTTGTGCAGTTTGTCTCGGTGACGGATAATTGAAGGAAGGGCAGGCAACTGGTCGACTTCATTTAAATAAACAAATAAAAAATAAGATAAACTCTCAGGAATAGATAAATAATAACAAAAAATTGCAAAGTGGAGAAAGCGAGAGCACGCGAATGCACTCAAGCAAACACAAACAGCACAGAACGATGCGAATTTTTTTTAAAATTGACAAAATAAATCAAAAATAAAAATAAGTGGAAAAGGCGAGAGTGCGCGAGCACACAGGAGCAAAGACAAGCAGCGCAGCTTGATGCGTAGTAAAAAAAATAATAAATAGACAACTGGTCGACCTCATTAGAAATAAAAACCCAAAAGATTAGATAGACAAACAAACAAACACATAAATGTGGAGAGAAGGGCAGTGCGCGCAGGAGCAAAGGTAAACAGCAGACAGACCTGAATCCTTATCTTTACAAGTTCGACCTCAGAACTTTGTTCAGTTTTTCTCGGTGACGGATAATGGAAGGAAGGGCAGGCAACTGGTCGACTTCATTTAAATAAACAAATAAAAAATAAGATAAACTCTCAGGAATAGATAAATAATAACAAAAAAATTGTAAAGTGGAGAAAGCGAGAGCGCGCGAATGCACTCAAGCAAACACAAACACCACAGCACGATGCGTATTTTTTTTTAAATTGACAAAATAAATCAAAAATAAAACTAAGTGGAAAAGGCGAGAGTGCGCGAGCACACAGGAGCTAAGACAAGCAGCGCAGCTTGATGCGTAGTAAAAAAAATAATAAATAGACAACTGGTCGACCTCATTAGGAATAAAAACCCAAAAGATTAGATAGAAAAACAAACAAACACATAAATGTGGAGAGAAGGGCACTGCGCGCAGGAGCAAAGGTAAACAGCAGACAGACCTGAATCCTTATCTTTACAAGGTCGACCTCAGAACTTTGTTCAGTTTGTCTCGGTGACGCATAATGGAAGGAAGGGCAGGCAACTGGTCGACTTCATTTAAATAAACAAATAAAAAATAAGATAAACTCTCAGGAATAAATAATAACAAAAAAATTGTAAAGTGGAGAAAGCGAGAGCGCGCGAATGCACACAAGCAAACACAAACAGCACAGCACGATGCGTATTTTTTTTTAAAATTGACAAAATAAATCAAAAATAAATCAAAAATAAAAATAAGTGGAAAAGGCGAGAGTGCGCGAGCACACAGGAGCAAAGACAAGCAGCGCACCTTGATGCGTAGTAAAAAAAATAATAAATAGACAACTGGTCGACCTCATTAGAAATAAAAACCCAAAAGATTAGATAGACAAACAAACAAACACATAAATGTGGAGAGAAGGGCAGTGCGCGCAGGAGCAAAGGTAACCAGCAGACATACCTGAATTCTTATCTTTACAAGGTCGACCTCAGAACTTTGTGCAGTTTGTCTCGGTGACGGATAATGGAAGGAAGGGCAGGCAAATGGTCGACTTCATTTAAATAAACAAATAAAAAATAAGATAAACTCTCAGGAATAGATAAATAATAACAAAAAAATTGCAAAGTGGAGAAAGCGAGAGCGCGCGAATGCACTCAAGCAAACACAAACAGCACAGCACGATGCGTATTTTTTTTTAAAATTGACAAAATAAATAAAAAATAAATCAAAAATAAAAATAAGTGGAAAAGGCGAGAGTGCGCGAGCACACAGGAGCAAAGACAAGCAGCGCAGCTTGATGCGTAGTAAAAAAAATAATAAATAGACAACTGGTCGACCTCATTAGAAATAAAAACCCAAAAGATTAGATAGACAAACAAACAAACACATAAATGTGGAGAGAAGGGCAGTGCGCGCAGGAGCAAAGGTAAACAGCAGACAGACCTGAATCCTTATCTTTACAAGGTCGACCTCAGAACTTTGTTCAGTTTGTCTCGGTGACGGATAATGGAAGGAAGGGCAGGCAACTTGTCGACTTCATTTAAATAAACAAATAGAAAATAAACTCTCAGTAATAGATAAATAATAACAAAAAAAATTGTAAAGTGGAGAAAGCGAGAGCGCGCGAATGCACTCAAGCAAACACAAACAGCACAGCACGATGCGTATTTTTTTTTTAAATTGACAAAATAAATCAAAAATAAATCAAAAATAAAAATAAGTGGAAAAGGCGAGAGTGCGCGAGCACACAGGAGCAAAGACAAGCAGCGCACCTTGATGCGTAGTAAAAAAAATAATAAATAGACAACTGGTCGACCTCATTAGAAATAAAAACCCAAAAGATTAGATAGACAAACAAACAAACACATAAATGTGGAGAGAAGGGCAGTGCGCGCAGGAGCAAAGGTAAACAGCAGACATACCTGAATTCTTATCTTTACAAGGTCGACCTCAGTACTTTGTGCAGTTTGTCTCGGTGACGGATAATTGAAGGAAGGGCAGGCAACTGGTCGACTTCATTTAAATAAACAAATAAAAAATAAGATAAACTCTCAGGAATAGATAAATAATAACAAAAAATTGCAAAGTGGAGAAAGCGAGAGCACGCGAATGCACTCAAGCAAACACAAACAGCACAGAACGATGCGAATTTTTTTTAAAATTGACAAAATAAATCAAAAATAAATCAAAAATAAAAATAAGTGGAAAAGGCGAGAGTGCGCGAGCACACAGGAGCAAAGACAAGCAGCGCAGCTTGATGCGTAGTAAAAAAATTAATAAATAGACAACTGGTCGACCTCATTAGAAATAAAAACCCAAAAGATTAGATAGACAAACAAACAAACACATAAATGTGGAGAGAAGGGCAGTGCGCGCAGGAGCAAAGGTAAACAGCAGACAGACCTGAATCCTTATCTTTACAAGGTCGACCTCAGAACTTTGTTCAGTTTGTCTCGGTGACGGATAATGGAAGGAAGGGCAGGCAACTGGTCGACTTCATTTAAATAAACAAATAAAAAATAAGATAAACTCTCAGGAATAGATAAATAATAACAAAAAAATTGTAAAGTGGAGAAAGCGAGAGCGCGCGAATGCACTCAAGCAAACACAAACAGCACAGCACGATGCGTATTTTTTTTAAATTGACAAAATAAATCAAAAATAAAAATAAGTGGAAAAGGCGAGAGTGCGCGAGCACACAGGAGCAAAGACAAGCAGCGCAGCTTGATGCGTAGTAAAAAAAATAATAAATAGACAACTGGTCGACCTCATTAGAAATAAAAACCCAAAAGATTAGATAGACAAACAAACAAATACATAAATGTGGAGAGAAGGGCAGTGCACGCAGGAGCAAAGGTAAACAGCAGACAGACCTGAATCCTTTTCTTTACAAGGTCGACCTCAGAACTTTGTTCAGTTTGTCTCGGTGACGGATAATGGAAGGAAGGGCAGGCAACTGGTCGACTTCATTTAAATAAACAAATAAAAAATAAGATAATCTCTCAGGAATAGATAAATAATAACAAAAAAATTGTAAAGTGGAGAAAGCGAGAGCGCGCGAATGCACTCAAGCAAACACAAACAGCACAGCACGATGCGTATTTTTTTTAAAATTGACAAAATAAATCAAAAATAAATCAAAAATAAAAATAAGTGGAAAAGGCGAGAGTGCGCGAGCACACAGGAGCAAAGACAAGCAGCGCAGCTTGATGCGTAGTAAAAAAAATAATAAATAGACAACTGGTCGATCTCATTAGAAATAAAAACCCAAAAGATTAGATAGACAAACAAACAAACACATAAATGTGGAGAGAAGGGCAGTGCGCGCAGGAGCAAAGGAAAACAGCAGACAGACCTGAATCCTTATCTTTACAAGTTCGACCTCAGAACTTTGTTCAGTTTTTCTCGGTGACGGATAATGGAAGGAAGGGCAGGCAACTGGTCGACTTCATTTAAATAAACAAATAAAAAATAAGATAAACTCTCAGGAATAGATAAATAATAACAAAAAAATTGTAAAGTGGAGAAAGCGAGAGCGCGCGAATGCACTCAAGCAAACACAAACAGCACAGCACGATGCGTATTTTTTTTTAAATTGACAAAATAAATCAAAAATAAAACTAAGTGGAAAAGGCGAGAGTGCGCGAGCACACAGGAGCAAAGACAAGCAGCGCAGCTTGATGCGTAGTAAAAAAAAAAAATAAATAGACAACTGGTCGACCTCATTAGAAATAAAAACCCAAAAGATTAGATAGACAAACAAACTAACACATAAATGTGGAGAGAAGGGCAGTGCACGCAGGAGCAAAGGTAAACAGCAGACAGACCTGAATCCTTATCTTTACAAGGTCGAACTCACAACTTTGTTCAGTTTGTCTCGGTGACGGATAATGGAAGGAAGGGCAGGCAACTGGTCGACTTCATTTAAATAAACAAATAAAAAATAAGATAAACTCTCAGGAATAGATAAATAATAACAAAAAAATTGTAAAGTGGAGAAAGCGAGAACGCGCGAATGTACTCAAGCAAACACAAACAGCACAGCACGATGCGAATTTTTTTTTAAATTAACAAAATAAATCAAAAATAAATCAAAAATAAAAATAAGTGGAAAAGGCGAGAGTGCGCGAGCACACAGGAGCAAAGACAAGCAGCGCAGCTTGATGCGTAGTAAAAAAATTAATAAATAGACAACTGGTCGACCTCATTAGAAATAAAAACCCAAAAGATTAGATAGACAAACAAACAAACACATAAATGTTGAGAGAAGGGCAGTGCGCGCAGGAGCAAAGGTAAACAACAGACAGACCTGAATCCTTATCTTTACAAGGTCGACCTCAGAACTTTGTTCACTTTGTCTCGGTGACGGATAATGGAAGGAAGGGCAGGCAACTGGTCGACTTCATTTAAATAAACAAATAAAAAATAAGATAATCTCTCAGGAATAGATAAATAATAACAAAAAAATTGTAAAGTGGAGAAAGCGAGAGCGCGCGAATGCACTCAAGCAAACACAAACAGCACAGCACGATGCGTATTTTTTTTAAATTGACAAAATAAATCAAAAATAAATCAAAAATAAAAATAAGTGGAAAAGGCGAGAGTGCGCGAGCACACAGGAGCAAAGACAAGCAGCGCAGCTTGATGCGTAGTAAAAAAAATAATAAATAGACAACTGGTCGACCTCATTAGAAATAAAAACCCAAAAGATTAGATAGACAAACAAACAAACATATAAATGTGGAGAGAAGGGCAGTGCACGCAGGAGCAAAGGTAAACAGCAGACAGACCTGAATCCTTTTCTTTACAAGGTCGACCTCAGAACTTTGTTCAGTTTGTCTCGGTGACGGATAATGGAAGGAAGGGCAGGCAACTGGTCGACTTCATTTAAATAAACAAATAAAAAATAAGATAATCTCTCAGGAATAGATAAATAATAACAAAAAAATTGTAAAGTGGAGAAAGCGAGAGCGCGCGAATGCACTCAAGCAAACACAAACAGCACAGCACGATGCGTATTTTTTTTTAAAATTGACAAAATAAATCAAAAATAAATCAAAAATAAAAATAAGTGGAAAAGGCGAGAGTGCGCGAGCACACAGGAGCAAAGACAAGCAGCGCAGCTTGATGCGTAGTAAAAAAAATAATAAATAGACAACTGGTCGACCTCATTAGAAATAAAAACCCAAAAGATTAGATAGACAAACAAACAAACACATAAATGTGGAGAGAAGGGCAGTGCGCGCAGGAGCAAAGGTAAACAGCAGACAGACCTGAATCCTTACCTTTACAAGGTCGACCTCAGAACTTTGTTCAGTTTGTCTCGGTGACGGATAATGGAAGGAAGGGCAGGCAACTGGTCGACTTCATTTAAATAAACAAATAAAAAATAGGATAAACACTCAGGAATAGATAAATAATAACAAAAAAATTGTAAAGTGGAGAAAGCGAGAGCGCGCGAATGCACTCAAGCAAACACAAACAGCACAGCACGATGCGTATTTTTTTTTTAAATTGACAAAATAAATCAAAAATAAATCAAAAATAAAAATAAGTGGAAAAGGCGAGAGTGCGCGAGAACACAGGAGCAAAGACAAGCAGCGCAGCTTGATGCGTAGTAAAAAAATTAATAAATAGACAACTGGTCGACCTCATTAGAAATAAAAACCCAAAAGATTAGATAGACAAACAAACAAACACATAAATGTGGAGAGAAGGGCAGTGCGCGCAGGAGCAAAGGTAAACAGCAGACAGACCTGAATCCTTATCTTTACAAGGTCGACCTCAGAACTTTGTTCAGTTTGTCTCGGTGACGGATAATGGAAGGAAGGGCAGGCAACTGGTCGACTTCATTTAAATAAACAAATAAAAAATAAGATAAACTCTCAGGAATAGATAAATAATAAAAAAATTGTAAAGTGGAGAAAGCGAGAGCGCGCGAATGCACTCAAGCAAACACAAACAGCACAGCACGATGCGTATTTTTTTTTTAAAATTGACCAAATAAATCAAAAATAAATCAAAAATAAAAATAAGTGGAAAAGGCGAGAGTGCGCGAGCCCACAGGAGCAAAGACAAGCAGCGCAGCTTGATGCGTAGTAAAAAAATAATAAATAGACAACTGGTCGACCTCATTAGAAATAAAAACCCAAAAGATTAGATAGACAAACAAACAAACACATAAATGTGGAGAGAAGGTCAGTGCACGCAGGAGCAAAGGTAAACAGCAGACAGACCTGAATCCTTATCTTTACAAGGTCGACCTCAGAACTTTGTTCAGTTTGTCTCGGTGACGGATAATGGAAGGAAGGGCAGGCAACAGGTCGACTTCATTTAAATAAACAAATAAAAAATAAGATAAACTCTCAGGAATAGATAAATAATAACAAAAAAATTGTAAAGTGCAGAAAGCGAGAGCGCGCGAATGCACTCAAGCAAACACAAACAGCACAGCACGATGCGTATTTTTTTTTAAATTGACAAAATAAATCAAAAATAAAAATAAGTGGAAAAGCCGAGAGTGCGCGAGCACACAGGAGAAAAGACAAGCAGCGCAGCTTGATGCGTAGTAAAAAAAATAATAAATAGACAACTGGTCGACCTCATTAGGAATAAAAACCCAAAAGATTAGATAGACAAACAAACAAACACATAAATGTGGGGAGAAGGGCAGTGCGCGCAGGAGCAAAGGTAAACAGCAGACAGACCTGAATCCTTATCTTTACAAGGTCGACCTCAGAACTTTGTTCAGTTTGTCTCGGTGACGGATAATGGAAGGAAGAGCAGGCAACTGGTCGACTTCATTTAAATAAACAAATAAAAAATAAGATAAACTCTCAGGAATAGATAAATAATAACAAAAAAATTGTAAAGTGGAGAAAGCGAGAGCGCGCGAATGCACTCAAGCAAACACAAACAGCACAGCACGATGCGTATTTTTTTTTAAATTGACAAAATAAATCAAAAATAAAACTAAGTGGAAAAGGCGAGAGTGCGCGAGCACACAGGAGCAAAGACAAGCAGCGCAGCTTGATGCGTAGTAAAAAAAATAATAAATAGACAACTGGTCGACCTCATTAGAAATAAAAACCCAAAAGATTAGATAGACAAACAAACAAACACATAAATGTGGAGAGAAGGGCAGTGCGCGCAGGAGCAAAGGTAAACAGCAGACAGACCTGAATCCTTACCTTTACAAGGTCGACCTCAGAACTTTGTTCAGTTTGTCTCGGTGACGGATAAGGGAAGGAAGGGCAGGCAACTGGTCGACTTCATTTAAATAAACAAATAAAAAATAAGATAAACTCTCAGGAATAGATAAATAATAACAAAAAAATTGTAAAGTGGAGAAAGCGAGAGCGCGCGAATGCACTCAAGCAAACACAAACAGCACAGCACGATGCGTATTTTTTTTTTAAATTGACAAAATAAATCAAAAATAAATCAAAAATAAAAATAAGTGGAAAAGGCGAGAGTGCGCGAGAACACAGGAGCAAAGACAAGCAGCGCAGCTTGATGCGTAGTAAAAAAATTAATAAATAGACAACTGGTCGACCTCATTAGAAATAAAAACCCAAAAGATTAGATAGACAAACAAACAACACATAAATATGGAGAGAAGGGCAGTGCGCGCAGGAGCAAAGGTAAACAGCAGACAGACCTGAATCCTTATCTTTACAAGGTCGACCTCAGAACTTTGTTCAGTTTGTCTCGGTGACGGATAATGGAAGGAAGGGCAGGCAACTGGTCGACTTCATTTAAATAAACAAATAAAAAATAAGATAATCTCTCAGGAATAGATAAGTAATAACAAAAAAATTGTAAAGTGGAGAAAGCGAGAGCGCGCGAATGCACTCAAGGAAACACAAACAGCACAGCACGATGCGTATTTTTTTTAAATTGACAAAATAAATCAAAAATAAATCAAAAATAAAAATAAGTGGAAAAGGCAAGAGTGCGCGAGCACACAGGAGCAAAGACAAGCAGCGCAGCTTGATGCGTAGTAAAAAAAATAATAAATAGACAACTGGTCGACCTCATTAGAAATAAAAACCCAAAAGATTAGATAGACAAACAAACAAACACATAAATGTGGAGAGAAGGGCAGTGCGCGCAGGAGCAAAGGTAAACAGCAGACAGACCTGAATCCTTATCTTTACAAAGTCGACCTCAGAACTTTGTTCAGTTTGTCTCGGTGACGGATAATGGAAGGAAGGGCAGGCAACTGGTCGACTTCCTTTAAATAAACAAATAAAAAATAAGATAAACTCTCAGGAATAGATAAATAATAACAAAAAAATTGTAAAGTGGAGAAAGCGAGAGCGCGCGAATGCACTCAAGCAAACACAAACAGCACAGCACGATGCGTATTTTTTTTTTAAATTGACAAAATAAATCAAAAATAAATCAAAAATAAAAATAAGTGGAAAAGGCGAGAGTGCGCGAGCACACAGGAGCAAAGACAAGCAGCGCAGCTTGATGCGTAGTAAAAAAATAATAAATAGACAAGTGGTCGACCTCATTAGAAATAAAAACCCAAAAGATTAGATAGACAAACAAACAAACACATAAATGTGGAGAGAAGGTCAGTGCGCGCAGGAGCAAAGGGAAACAGCAGACAGACCTGAATCCTTATCTTTACAAGGTCGACCTCAGAACTTTGTTCAGTTTTTCTCGGTGACGGATAATGGAAGGAAGGGCAGGCAACTGGTCGACTTCATTTAAATAAACAAATAAAAAATAAGATAAACTCTCAGGAATAGATAAATAATAACAAAAAAATTGTAAAGTGCAGAAAGCGAGAGCGCGCGAATGCACTCAAGCAAACACAAACAGCACAGCACGATGCGTATTTTTTTTTAAATTGACAAAATAAATCAAAAATAAAAATAAGTGGAAAAGCCGAGAGTGCGGGAGCACACAGGAGAAAAGACAAGCAGCGCAGCTTGATGCGTAGTAAAAAAAATAATAAATAGACAACTGGTCGACCTCATTAGGAATAAAAACCCAAAAGATTAGATAGACAAACAAACAAACACATAAATGTGGAGAGAAGGGCAGTGCGCGCAGGAGCAAAGGTAAACAGCAGACAGACCTGAATCCTTATCTTTACAAGGTCGACCTCAGAACTTTGTTCAGTTTGTCTCGGTGACAGATAATGGAAGGAAGGGCAGGCAACAGGTCGACTTCATTTATATAAACAAATAAAAAATAAGATAAACTCTCAGGAATAGATAAATAATAACAAAAAAATTGTAAAGTGGAGAAAGCGAGAGCGCGCGAATGCACTCAAGCAAACACAAACAGCACAGCACGATGCGTATTTTTTTTTAAAATTGACAAAATAAATCAAAAATAAATCAAAAATAAAAATAAGTGGAAAAGGCGAGCGTGCGCGAGCACACAGGAGCAAAGACAAGCAGCGCAGCTTGATGCGTAGTAAAAAAAATAATAAATAGACAACTGGTCGACCTCATTAGAAATAAAAACCCAAAAGATTAGATAGACAAACAAACAAACACATAAATGTGGAGAGAAGGGCAGTGGGCGCAGGAGGAAAGGTAAACAGCAGACAGACATGAATCCTTATCTTTACAAGGTCGACCTCAGAACTTTGTTCAGTTTGTCTCGGTGACAGGTAATGGAAGGAAGGGCAGGCAACTGGTCGACTTCATTTAAATAAACAAATAAAAAATAAGATAAACTCTCAGGATTAGATAAATAATAACAAAAAAAATGTAAAGTGGAGAAAGCGAGAGCGCGCGAATGCACTCAAGCAAACACAAACAGCACAGCACGATGCGTATTTTTTTTTAAAATTGACAAAATAAATCAAAAATGAATCAAAAATAAAAATAAGTGTAAAAGGCGAGCGTGCGCGAGCACACAGGAGCAAAGACAAGCAGCGCAGCTTGATGCGTAGTAAAAAAAATAATAAATAGACAACTGGTCGACCTCATTAGAAATAAAAACCCAAAAGATTAGATAGACAAACAAACAAACACATAAATGTGGAGAGAAGGGCAGTGCGCGCAGGAGCAAAGGTAAACAGCAGACAGACCTGAATCCTTATCTTTACAAGGTCGACCTCAGAACTTTGTTCAGTTTGTCTCGGTGACGGATAATGGAAGGAAGGGCAGGCAACTGGTCGACTTCATTTAAATAAACAAATAAAAAATAAGATAAACTCTCAGGAATAGATAAATAATAAAAAAATTGTAAAGTGGAGAAAGCGAGAGCGCGCGAATGCACTCAAGCAAACACAAACAGCACAGCACGATGCGTATTTTTTTTTTAAAATTGACCAAATAAATCAAAAATAAATCAAAAATAAAAATAAGTGGAAAAGGCGAGAGTGCGCGAGCCCACAGGAGCAAAGACAAGCAGCGCAGCTTGATGCGTAGTAAAAAAATAATAAATAGACAACTGGTCGACCTCATTAGAAATAAAAACCCAAAAGATTAGATAGACAAACAAACAAACACATAAATGTGGAGCGAAGGTCAGTGCGCGCAGGAGCATAGGTAAACAGCAGACAGACCTGAATCCTTATCTTTACAAGGTCGAACTCAGAACTTTGTTCAGTTTGTCTCGGTGACGGATAATGGAAGGAAGGGCAGGCAACAGGTCGACTTCATTTAAATAAACAAATAAAAAATAAGATAAACTCTCAGGAATAGATAAATAATAACAAAAAAATTGTAAAGTGCAGAAAGCGAGAGCGCGCGAATGCACTCAAGCAAACACAAACAGCACAGCACGATGCGTATTTTTTTTTAAATTGACAAAATAAATCAAAAATAAAAATAAGTGGAAAAGCCGAGAGTGCGCGAGCACACAGGAGAAAAGTCAAGCAGCGCAGCTTGATGCGTAGTAAAAAAAATAATAAATAGACAACTGGTCGACCTCATTAGGAATAAAAACCCAAAAGATTAGATAGACAAACAAACAAACACATAAATGTGGAGAGAAGGGCAGTGCGCGCAGGAGCAAAGGTAAACAGCAGACAGACCTGAATCCTTATCTTTACAAGGTCGACCTCAGAACTTTGTTCAGTTTGTCTCGGTGACGGATAATGGAAGGAAGAGCAGGCAACAGGTCGACTTCATTTAAATAAACAAATAAAAAATAAGATAAACTCTCAGGAATAGATAAATAATAACAAAAAAATTGTAAAGTGGAGAAAGCGAGAGCGCGCGAATGCACTCAAGGAACACAAACAGCACAGCAAGATGCGTATTTTTTTTTAAATTGACAAAATAAATCAAAAATAAAAATAAGTGGAAAAGGCGAGAGTGCGCGAGCACACAGAGGCAAAGACAAGCAGCGCAGCTTGATGCGTAGTAAAAAAATAATAAATAGACAACTGGTCGACCTCATTAGAAATAAAAACCCAAAAGATTAGATAGACAAACAAACAAACACATAAATGTGGAGAGAAGGGCAGTGCGCGCAGGAGCAAAGGTAAACAGCATACAGACCTGAATCCTTATCTTTACAAGGTCGACCTCAGAACTTTGTTCAGTTTGTCTCGGTGACGGATAATGGAAGGAAGGGCAGGCAACTGGTCGACTTCATTTAAATAAACAAATAAAAAATAAGATAAACTCTCAGGAATAGATAAATAATAACAAAAAAATTGTAAAGTGGAGAAAGCGAGAGCGCGCGAATGCACTCAAGCAAACACAAACAGCACAGCACGATGCGTATTTTTTTTTAAAATTGACAAAATAAATCAAAAATAAATCAAAAATAAAAATAAGTGGAAAAGGCGAGAGTGCGCGAGCACACAGGAGCAAAGGCAAGCAGCGCAGCTTGATGCGTAGTAAAAAAAATAATAAATAGACAACTGGTCGACCTCATTAGAAATAAAAACCCAAAAGATTAGATAGACAAACAAACAAACACATAAATGTGGAGAGAAGGGCAGTGCGCGCAGGAGCAAAGGTAAACAGCAGACAGACCTGAATCCTTATCTTTACAAGGTCGACCTCAGAACTTTGTTCAGTTTGTCTCGGTGACGGATAATGGAAGGAAGGGCAGGCAACTGGTCGACTTCCTTTAAATAAACAAATAAAAAATAAGATAAACTCTCAGGAATAGATAAATAATAACAAAAAAATTGTAAAGTGGAGAAAGCGAGAGCGCGCGAATTCACTCAAGCAAACACAAACAGCACAGCACGATGCGTATTTTTTTTTAAAATTGACAAAATAAATCAAAAATAAATCAAAAATAAAAATAAGTGGAAAAGGCGAGAGTGCGCGAGCACACAGGAGCAAAGACAAGCAGCGCAGCTTGATGCGTAGTAAAAAAAATAATAAATAGACAACTGGTCGACCTCATTAGAAATAAAAACCCAAAAGATTAGATAGAAAAACAAACAAACACATAAATGTGGAGAGATGGGCAGTGCGCGCAGGAGCAAAGGTAAACAGCAGACAGACCTGAATCCTTATCTTTACAAGGTCGACCTCAGAACTTTGTTCAGTTTGTCTCGGTGACGGATAATGGAAGGAAGGGCAGGCAACTGGTCGACTTCATTTAAATAAACAAATAAAAAAATAAGATAAACTCTCAGGAATAGATAAATAATAACAAAAAAATTGTAAAGTGGAGAAAGCGAGAGCGCGCGAATGCACTCAAGCAAACACAAACAGCACAGCACGATGCGTATTTTTGTTTAAATTGACAAAATAAATCAAAAATAAAAATAAGTGGAAAAGGCGAGAGTGCGCGAGCACACAGGAGCAAAGACAAGCAGCGCAGCTTGATGCGTAGTAAAAAAAATAATAAATAGACAAACTGTTCGACCTCATTAGAAATAAAAACCCAAAAGATTAGATAGACAAACAAACAAACACATAAATGTGGAGAGAAGGGCAGTGCGCGCAGGAGCAAAGGTAAACAGCAGACAGACCTGAATCCTTATCTTTACAAGGTCGACCTCAGAACTTTGTTCAGTTTGTCTCGGTGACGGATAATGGAAGGAAGGGCAGGCAACTGGTCGACTTCATTTAAATAAACAAATAAAAAATAAGATAAACTCTCAGGAATAGATAAATAATAACAAAAAAATTGTAAAGTGGAGAAAGCGAGAGCGCGCGAATGCACTCAAGCAAACACAAACAGCACAGCAAGATGCGTATTTTTTTTTAAATTGACAAAATAAATCAAAAATAAAAATAAGTGGAAAAGGCGAGAGTGCGCGAGCACACAGAGGCAAAGACAAGCAGCGCAGCTTGATGCGTAGTAAAAAAATAATAAATAGACAACTGGTCGACCTCATTAGAAATAAAAACCCAAAAGATTAGATAGACAAACAAACAAACACATAAATGTGGAGAGAAGGGCAGTGCGCGCAGGAGCAAAGGTAAACAGCATACAGACCTGAATCCTTATCTTTACAAGGTCGACCTCAGAACTTTGTTCAGTTTGTCTCGGTGACGGATAATGGAAGGAAGGGCAGGCAACTGGTCGACTTCATTTAAATAAACAAATAAAAAATAAGATAAACTCTCAGGAATAGATAAATAATAACAAAAAAATTGTAAAGTGGAGAAAGCGAGAGCGCGCGAATGCACTCAAGCAAACACAAACAGCACAGCACGATGCGTATTTTTTTTTAAAATTGACAAAATAAATCAAAAATAAATCAAAAATAAAAATAAGTGGAAAAGGCGAGAGTGCGCGAGCACACAGGAGCAAAGGCAAGCAGCGCAGCTTGATGCGTAGTAAAAAAAATAATAAATAGACAACTGGTCGACCTCATTAGAAATAAAAACCCAAAAGATTAGATAGACAAACAAACAAACACATAAATGTGGAGAGAAGGGCAGTGCGCGCAGGAGCAAAGGTAAACAGCAGACAGACCTGAATCCTTATCTTTACAAGGTCGACCTCAGAACTTTGTTCAGTTTGTCTCGGTGACGGATAATGGAAGGAAGGGCAGGCAACTGGTCGACTTCCTTTAAATAAACAAATAAAAAATAAGATAAACTCTCAGGAATAGATAAATAATAACAAAAAAATTGTAAAGTGGAGAAAGCGAGAGCGCGCGAATTCACTCAAGCAAACACAAACAGCACAGCACGATGCGTATTTTTTTTTTTAAATTGACAAAATAAATCAAAAATAAAACAAAAATAAAAATAAGTGGAAAAGGCGAGAGTGCGCGAGCACACAGGAGCAAAGACAAGCAGCGCAGCTTGATGCGTAGTAAAAAAAATAATAAATAGACAACTGGTCGACCTCATTAGAAATAAAAACCCAAAAGATTAGATAGAAAAACAAACAAACACATAAATGTGGAGAGATGGGCAGTGCGCGCAGGAGCAAAGGTAAACAGCAGACAGACCTGAATCCTTATCTTTACAAGGTCGACCTCAGAACTTTGTTCAGTTTGTCTCGGTGACGGATAATGGAAGGAAGGGCAGGCAACTGGTCGACTTCATTTAAATAAACAAATAAAAAATAAGATAAACTCTCAGGAATAGATAAATAATAACAAAAAAATTGTAAAGTGGAGAAAGCGAGAGCGCGCGAATGCACTCAAGCAAACACAAACAGCACAGCACGATGCGTATTTTTGTTTAAATTGACAAAATAAATCAAAAATAAAAATAAGTGGAAAAGGCGAGAGTGCGCGAGCACACAGGAGCAAAGACAAGCAGCGCAGCTTGATGCGTAGTAAAAAAAATAATAAATAGACAACTGTTCGACCTCATTAGAAATAAAAACCCAAAAGATTAGATAGACAAACAAACAAACACATAAATGTGGAGAGAAGGGCAGTGCGCGCAGGAGCAAAGGTAAACAGCAGACAGACCTGAATCCTTATCTTTACAAGGTCGACCTCAGAACTTTGTTCAGTTTGTCTCGGTGACGGATAATGGAAGGAAGGGCAGGCAACTGGTCGACTTCATTTAAATAAACAAATAAAAAATAAGATAAACTCTCAGGAATAGATAAATAATAACAAAAAAATTGTAAAGTGGAGAAAGCGAGAGCGCGCGAATGCACTCAAGCAAACACAAACAGCACAGCACGATGCGTATTTTTTTTTAAAATTGACAAAATGAATCAAAAATAAATCAAAAATAAAAATAAGTGGAAAAGGCGAGAGTGCGCGAGCACAGAGGAGAAAACACAAGCAGCGCAGCTTGATGCGTAGTAAAAAAAAATAGTAAATAGACAACTGGTCGACCTCATTAGAAATAAAAACCCAAAAGATTAGATAGACAAACAAACAAACACATAAATGTGGAGAGAAGGGCAGTGCGCGCAGGAGCAAAGGT
>NW_025959867.1:95955-135329 GCF_023159225.1 Perognathus longimembris pacificus | reverse complement strand
TGTTTATTGAAATGAAAGTCGACCAGTTGCATGCCCTTCCTTCCATTATCCCGTCACCGAGACCAACTGAACAAAGTTCTGAGGTCGACCTTGTAAAGATAAGGATTCAGGTCTGTCTGCTGTTTACCTTTGCTCCTGCGCGCACTGCCCTTCTCTCCACATTTATGTGTTTGTTTGTTTCTCTATCTAATCTTTTGGTTTTTATTTCTAATGAGGTCGACCAGTTGTCTATTTATTATTTTTTTTTACTACGCATCAAGCTGCGCTGCTTGTCTTTGCTCCTGTGTGCTCGCGCACTCTCGCTTTTTCCACTTATTTTTATTTTTGATTTATTTTGTCAATTTAAAAAAAAAATAAGCATCGTGCTGTGCTGTTTGTGTTTGCTTGAGTGCATTCGGGGGCGCTCTCGCTTTCTCCACTTACAATTTTTTTGTTATTATTATCTATTCCTGAGAGTTTATCTTATTTTTTATTTGTTTATTTAAATGAAGTCGACCAGTTTGCCTGCCCTTCCTTCCATTATCCGTCACCGAGACAAACTGAACAAAGTTCTGAGGTCGACCTTGTAAAGATAAGGATTCAGGTCTGTCTGCTGTTTACCTTTGCTCCTGCGCGCACTGCCCTTCTCTCCACATTTATGTGTTTGTTGTTTGTCTATCTAATCTTTTGGGTTTTTATTTCTAATGAGGTCGACCAGTGTCTATTTATTATTTTTTTTACTACGCATCAAGCTGCGCTGCTTGTCTTTGCTCTTGTGTGCTCGCGCACTCTCGCCTTTTCCACTTTTTTTTATTTTTGATTTATTTTGATTTATTTTGTCAATTTAAAAAAATACGCATCGTGCTGTGCTGTTTGTGTTTGCTTGAGTGCATTCGCGCGCTCTCGCTTTCTCCACTTTACAATTTTTTGTTATTATTTATCTATTCCTGAGAGTTTTATCTTATTTTTTATTTGTTTATTTAAATGGAAGTCGACCAGTTGCCTGCCCTTCCTTCCATTATCCGTCACCGAGACAACTGAACAAAGTTCTGAGGTCGACCTTGTAAAGATAAAGATTCAGGTCTGTCTGCTGTTTACCTTTGCTCCTGCGCACACTGCCCTTCTCTCCACATTTATGTGTTTGTTTTTTTCTCTATCTAATCTTTTGGGTTTTTATTTCTAATGAGGTCGACCAGTTGTCTATTTATTATTTTATTTACTACGCATCAAGCTGCGCTGCTTGTCTTTGCTCCTGTCTTGCTCGCGCACTCTCGCTTTTTCCACTTATTTTTATTTTTGATTTATTTTGTCAATTTGAAAAAAATACGCATCGTGCTGTGCTTTTTGTGTTTTCTTGAGTGCATTCGCGCGCTCTCGCTTTCTCCACTTTACAATTTTTTTTGTTATTATTTATCTATTCCTGAGAGTTTATCTTATTTTTTATTTGTTTATTTAAATGAAGTTCGACCAGTTGCCTGCCCTTCCTTCCATTATCCGTCACCCGAGACAAACTGAACAAAGTTCTGAGGTCGACCTTGTAAAGATAAGGATTCAGGTCTGTCTGCTGTTTACCTTTGCTCCTGCGCGCACTGCCCTTCTCTCCACATTTATGTGTTTGTTTGTTTGTCTATCTAATCTTTGGGTTTTTATTTCTAATGAGGGTCGACCAGTTGTCTATTTATTATTTTTTTTACTACGCATCAAGCTGCGCTGCTTGTCTTTGCTCCTGTGTGCTCGCGCACTCTCGCCTTTTCCACTTATTTTTATTTTTGATTTATTTTTGATTTATTTTGTCAATTTTAAAAAAAAATACGCATCGTGCTGTGCTGTTTGTGTTTGCTTGAGTGCATTCGCGCGCTCTCTCGCTTTCCTCACTTTACAATTTTTTTGTTATTATTTATCTATTCCTGAGAGTTTATCTTATTTTTATTTGTTTATTTAAATGAAGTCGACCAGTTGCCTGCCCTTCCTTCCATTATCCGTCACCGAGACCAACTGAACAAAGTTCTGAGGTCGACCTTGTAAAGATAAGGATTCAGGTCTGTCTGCTGTTTACCTTTGCTCCTGCGCGCACTGCCCTTCTCTCCATATTTATGTGTTTGTTTGTTTGTCTATCTAATCATTTGGTTTTTATTTCGAATGAGGTCGACCAGTTGTCTATTTATTATTTTTTTACTACGCATCAAGCTGCGCTGCTTGTCTTTGCTCCTGTGTGCTTCGCGCACACTCGCGTTTTCCACTTATTTTTATTTTGATTTATTTTTGATTTATTCTGTTAATTTAAAAAAAAATACGCATCGTGCTGTGCTGTTTGTGTTTGCTTGAGTGCATTCGCGCGCTCCTCGCTTTCTCCACTTTACAATGTTTTTGTTATTATTTATCTATTCCTGAGAGTTTATCTTATTTTTTATTTGTTTATTTAAATGAAGTCGACCAGTTGCCTGCCCTTCCTTCCATTATCCGTCACCGAGACAAACTGAACAAAGTTCTGAGGTCGACCTTGTAAAGATAAGGATTCAGGTCTGTCTGCTGTTTACCTTTGCTCCTGCCCGCACTGCCCTTCTCTCCACATTTATGTGTTTGTTTGTTTGTCTATCTAATCTTTTGGGTTTTTATTTCTAATGAGGTCGACCAGTTTGTCTATTTATTATTTTTTTTACTACGCTTCAAGCTGCGCTGCTTGTCTTTGCTCCTGTGTGCTCGCGCACTCTCGCCTTTTCCACTTATTTTATTTTTGATTTATTTTTGATTTATTTTGTCAATTTTAAAAAAAAAATACGCATCGTGCTGTGCTGTTTGTGTTTGCTTGAGTGCATTCGCGCGCTCTCGCTTTCTCCACTTTACAATTTTTTTGTTATTATTTATCTATTCCTGAGAGTTTATCTTATTTTTTTATTTGTTTATTGAAATGAAGTCGACCAGTTGCATGCCCTTCCTTCCATTATCCGTCACCGAGACCAACTGAACAAAGTTCTGAGGTCGACCTTGTAAAGATAAGGATTCAGGTCTGTCTGGCTGTTTACCTTTGCTCCTGCGCACACTGCCCTTCTCTCCACATTTATGTGTTTTGTTTGTTTCTCTATCTAATCTTTTGGGTTTTTATTTCTAATGAGGTCGACCAGTTGTCTATTTATTATTTTATTTACTACGCATCAAGCTGCGCTGCTTGTCTTTGCTCCTGTGTGCTCGCGCACTCTCCCGCTTTTTTCCATTATTTTTATTTTTGATTTATTTTGTGAATTTGAAAAAAAATACGCATCGTGCTGTGCTGTTTGTGTTTTCTTGAGTATATTCGCGCGCTCTCGCTTTCTCCACTGTTACAATTTTTTTGTTATTATTTATCTATTCCTGAGAGTTTATCTTATTTTTTATTTGTTTATTTAAATGAAGTCGACCAGTTGCCTGCCCTTCCTTCCATTATCCGTCACCGAGACAAACTGAACAAAGTTCTGAGGTCGACCTTGTAAAGATAAGGATTCAGGTCTGTCTGCTGTTTACCTTTGCTCCTGCGCGCACTGCCCTTCTCTCCACATTTATGTGTTGTTTGTTTGTCTATCTAATCTTTGGGTTTTTATTTCTAATGAGGTCGACCAGTTGTCTATTTATTATTTTTTTTACTACGCATCATGCTGCGCTGCTTGTCTTTGCTCCTGTGTGCTCGCGCAATCTCGCCTTTTCCACTTATTTTTATTTTTGATTTATTTTTGATTTATTTTGTTCAATTAAAAAAAAATACGCATCGTGCTGTGCTGTTTGTGTGTGCTTGAGTGCATTCGCGCGCTATCGCTTTCTCCACTTTACAAATTTTTTGTTTTTATTTTATCTATTCCTGAGAGTTTATCTTATTTTTTATTTGTTTATTTAAATGAAGTCGACCAGTTGCCTGCCCCTTCCTTCCATTATCCGTCACCGAGGACAAACTGAACAAAGTTCTGAGGTCGACCTTGTAAAGATAAGGATTCAGGTCTGTCTGCTGTTTTACCTTTGCTCCTGCGCGCACTGCCGTTCTCTCCACATTTATGTGTTTGTTTGTTTGTCTATCTAATCTTTTGGGTTTTTATTTCTAATGAGGTCGACCAGTTGTCTATTTATTATTTTTTTTACTACGCATCAAGCTGCGCTGCTTGTCTTTGCTCCTGTGGGCTCGCGCGCTCCTCGCCTTTTCCACTTATTTTTATTTTTGATTTATTTTTGATTTATTTTGTCAATTTTTAAAAAAAATACGCATCGTGCTGTGCTCTTTGTGTTTGCTTGAGTGCATTCGCGCGCTCTCTCCGCTTTCTCCACTTTACAATTTTTTTGTTATTATTTATCTATTCCTGAGAGTTTATCTTATTTTTTATTTGTTTATTTAAATGAAGTCGACCAGTTGCCTGCCCTTCCTTCCATTATCCGTCACCGAGACAAACTGAACAAAGTCTGAGGTCGACCTTGTAAAGATAAGGATTCAGGTCTGTCTGCTGTTTACCTTTGCTCCTGCGCGCACTGCCCTTCTCTCCACATGTATGTGTTTGTTTGTTTTTCTATCTAATCTTTTGGGTTTTTATTTCGAATGAGGTCGACCAGTTGTCTATTTATTATTTTTTTTACTACGCATCAAGCTGCGCTGATTGACTTTGCTCCTGTGTGCTCGCGCACTCTCGCCTTTTCCACTTATTTTTATTTTTGATTTATTTTTTCAATTTAAAAAAAAATACGCATCGTGCTGTGCTGTTTGTGTTTGCTTGAGTGCATTCGCGCGCTCTCGCTTTCTCCACTTTACAATTTTTTTGTTATTATTTATCTATTCCTGAGAGTTTATCTTATTTTTTATTTGTTTATTTAAATGAAGTCGACCAGTTGCCTGCCCTTCCTTCCATTATCCGTCACCGAGACAAACTGAACAAAGTTCTGAGGTCGACATTGTAAAGATAAGGATTCAGGTCTGTCTGCTGTTTACCTTTGCTCCTGCGCGCACTGCCCTTATCTCCACATTATGTGTTTGTTTGTTTGTCTATCAAATCTTTTGGGTTTTTATTTCTAATGAGGTCGGACCAGTGTCCTATTTATTATTTTTTTTACTACGCATCAAGCTGCGCTGCTTGTCTTTGCTCCTGTGTGCTCGCGCACTCTCGCCTTTTTTCCACTTATTTTTATTTTTGATTTATTTTTGATTTATTCTGTTAATTTAAAAAAAAATACGCATCGTGCTGTGCTGTTTTGTGTTTGCTTGAGTGCATTCGCGCGCTCATCGCTTTCTCCACTTTACAATGTTTTTGTTATTATTTATCTATTCCTGAGAGTTTATCTTATTTTTTATTTGTTTATTTAAATGAAGTCGACCAGTTGCCTGCCTTCCTTCCATTATCCGTCACCGAGACAACTGAACAAAGTTCTGAGGTCGATCCTTGTAAAGATAAGGATTCAGGTCTGTCTGCTTGTTTACCTTTGCTCCTGCCCGCACTGCCCTTCTCTCACATTTATGTGTTTGTTTGTTTGTCTATCTAATCTTTGGGTTTTTATTTCTAATGAGGTCGACCAGTTGTCTATTTATTATTTTTTTTACTACGCATCAAGCTGCGCTGCTTGTCTTTGCTCCTGTGTGCTCGCGCACTCTCGCCTTTTCCACTTATTTTTATTTTTGATTTATTTTGTCAATTTAAAAAAAATACGCATCGTGCTGTGCTGTTTGTGTTTGCTTGAGTGCATTTGCGCGCTCTCGCTTTCACCAATTTACAATTTCTTTGTATTATTATCTATTCCTGAGAGTTTATCTTATTTTTTATTTGTTTATTTAAATGAAGTCGACCACTTGCCTGCCCTTCCTTCCATTATCCGTCACCGAGACAAAGTGAACAAGTTCTGAGGTCGACCTTGTAAAGATAAGGATTCAGGTCTGTCTGATGTTTACCTTTGCTCCTGCGCGCACTGCCCTTCTCTCCATATTTATGTGTTTGTTTGTTTGTCTATCTAATCTTTTGGGTTTTTATTTCTAATGAGGTCGACCAGTTGTCTATTTATTATTTTTTTTACTACGCATCAAGCTGCGCTGTTTGTCTTTGCTCCTGTGTGCTCGCGCACCTCTCGCCTTTCCACTTATTTTTATTTTTGATTTATTTTTGATTTATTTTGTCCATTTTAAGAAAAATACGCATCGTGCTGTGCTGTTTGTGTTTGCTTGAGTGCATTCGAGCGCTCTCGCTTTCTCCACTTTACAATTTTTTTGTTATATTTATCTATTCCTGAGAGTTTATCTTATTTTTTATTTGTTTATTTAAATGAAGTCGACCAGTTGCCTGCCCTTCCTTCCATTATCCGTCACCGAGACAAACTGAACAAAGTTCTCTGAGGTCGACCTTGTAAAGATAAGGATTCAGGTCTGTCTGCTGTTTACCTTTGCTCCTGCGCGCACTGCCCTTCTCTCCACATTTATGTGTTTGTTTGTTTGTCTATCTAATCTTTTGGGTTTTTATTTCTAATGAGGTCGACCAGTTGTCTATTTATTATTTTTTTTACTACGCATCATGCTGCGCTGCGTGTCTTTGCTCCTGTGTGCTCGCGCAATCTCGCCTTTTCCACTTATTTTTATTTTTGATTTATTTTTGATTTATTTTGTCAATTAAAAAAAAATACGCATCGTAGCTGTGCTGTTTGTGTGTGCTTGAGTGCATTCGCGCGCTATCGCTTTCTCCACTTTACAATTTTTTTGTTATTATTTATCTATTCCTGAGAGTTTATCTTATTTTTATTTGTTTATTTAAATGAAGTCGACCAGTTGCCTGCCCTTCCTTCCATTATCCGTCACCGAGACAAACTGAACAAAGTCTGAGGTCGACCTTGTAAAGATAAGGATTCAGGTCTGTCTGCTGTTTACCTTTGCTCCTGCGCGCACTGCCCTTCTCTCCACATTTATGTGTTTGTTTGTTTGTCTATCTAATCTTTGGGTTTTTATTTCTAATGAGGTCGACCAGTTGTCTATTTATTATTTTTTTTACTACGCATCAAGCTGCGCTGCTTGTCTTTGCTCCTGTGGGCTCGCGCGCTCTCCGCCTTTTCCACTTATTTTTATTTTTGATTTATTTTTGATTTATTTTGTCAATTTTTAAAAAAAATACGCATCGTGCAGTGCTCTTTCTGTTTGCTTGAGTGCATTCGCGCGCTCTCGCTTTCTCCACTTTACAATTTTTTTGTTATTATTTATCTATTCCTGAGAGTTTATCTTATTTTTTATTTGTTTATTTAAATGAAGTCGACCAGTTGCCTGCCCTTCCTTCCATTATCCGTCACCGAGACAAACTGAACAAAGTTCTGAGGTCGACCTTGTAAAGATAAGGATTCAGGTCTGTCTGCTGTTTACCTTTGCTCCTGCCCGCACTGCCCTTCTCTCCACATTTATGTGTTTGTTTGTTTGTCTATCTAATCTTTTGGGTTTTTATTTCTAATGAGGTCGACCAGTTGTCTATTTATTATTTTTTTTACTACGCATCAAGCTGCGCTGCTTGTCTTTGCTCCTGTGTGCTCGCGCACTCTCGCCTTTTCCACTTATTTTTATTTTTGATTTATTTTGTCAATTTAAAAAAAAATACGCATCGTGCTGTGCTGTTTGTGTTTGCTTGAGTGCATTTGCGCGCTCTCGCTTTCACCAATTTACAATTTCTTTGTTATTATTTATCTATTCCTGAGAGTTTATCTTATTTTTTATTTGTTTATTTAAATGAAGTCGACCACTTGCCTGCCCTTCCTTCCATTATCCGTCACCGAGACAAAGTGAACAAAGTTCTGAGGTCGACCTTGTAAAGATAAGGATTCAGGTCTGTCTGATGTTTACCTTTGCTCCTGCGCGCACTGCCCTTCTCTCCATATTTATGTGTTTGTTTGTTTGTCTATCTAATCTTTTGGGTTTTTATTTCTAATGAGGTCGACCAGTTGTCTATTTATTATTTTTTTTACTACGCATCAAGCTGCGCTGTTTGTCTTTGCTCCTGTGTGCTCGCGCACTCTCGCCTTTTCCACTTATTTTTATTTTTGATTTATTTTTGATTTATTTTGTCCATTTTAAGAAAAATACGCATCGTGCTGTGCTGTTTGTGTTTGCTTGAGTGCATTCGAGCGCTCTCGCTTTCTCCACTTTACAATTTTTTTGTTATTATTTATCTATTCCTGAGAGTTTATCTTATTTTTTATTTGTTTATTTAAATGAAGTCGACCAGTTGCCTGCCCTTCCTTCCATTATCCGTCACCGAGACAAACTGAACAAAGTTCTGAGGTCGACCTTGTAAAGATAAGGATTCAGGTCTGTCTGCTGTTTACCTTTGCTCCTGCGCGCACTGCCCTTCTCTCCACATTTATGTGTTTGTTTGTTTGTCTATCTAATCTTTTGGGTTTTTATTTCTAATGAGGTCGACCAGTTGTCTATTTATTATTTTTTTTACTACGCATCATGCTGCGCTGCTTGTCTTTGCTCCTGTGTGCTCGCGCAATCTCGCCTTTTCCACTTATTTTTATTTTTGATTTATTTTTGATTTATTTTGTCAATTAAAAAAAAATACGCATCGTGCTGTGCTGTTTGTGTGTGCTTGAGTGCATTCGCGCGCTATCGCTTTCTCCACTTTACAATTTTTTTGTTATTATTTATCTATTCCTGAGAGTTTATCTTATTTTTTATTTGTTTATTTAAATGAAGTCGACCAGTTGCCTGCCCTTCCTTCCATTATCCGTCACCGAGACAAACTGAACAAAGTTCTGAGGTCGACCTTGTAAAGATAAGGATTCAGGTCTGTCTGCTGTTTACCTTTGCTCCTGCGCGCACTGCCCTTCTCTCCACATTTATGTGTTTGTTTGTTTGTCTATCTAATCTTTTGGGTTTTTATTTCTAATGAGGTCGACCAGTTGTCTATTTATTATTTTTTTTACTACGCATCAAGCTGCGCTGCTTGTCTTTGCTCCTGTGGGCTCGCGCGCTCTCGCCTTTTCCACTTATTTTTATTTTTGATTTATTTTTGATTTATTTTGTCAATTTTTAAAAAAAATACGCATCGTGCAGTGCTCTTTCTGTTTGCTTGAGTGCATTCGCGCGCTCTCGCTTTCTCCACTTTACAATTTTTTTGTTATTATTTATCTATTCCTGAGAGTTTATCTTATTTTTTATTTGTTTATTTAAATGAAGTCGACCAGTTGCCTGCCCTTCCTTCCATTATCCGTCACCGAGACAAACTGAACAAAGTTCTGAGGTCGACCTTGTAAAGATAAGGATTCAGGTCTGTCTGCTGTTTACCTTTGCTCCTGCGCGCACTGCCCTTCTCTCCACATTTATGTGTTTGTTTGTTTTTCTATCTAATCTTTTGGGTTTTTATTTCGAATGAGGTCGACCAGTTGTCTATTTATTATTTTTTTTACTACGCATCAAGCTGCGCTGATTGACTTTGCTCCTGTGTGCTCGCGCACTCTCGCCTTTTCCACTTATTTTTATTTTTGATTTATTTTTTCAATTTAAAAAAAAATACGCATCGTGCTGTGCTGTTTGTGTTTGCTTGAGTGCATTCGCGCGTTCTCGCTTTCTCCACTTTACAATTTTTTTGTTATTATTTATCTATTCCTGAGAGTTTATCTTATTTTTTATTTGTTTATTTAAATGAAGTCAACCAGTTGCCTGCCCTTCCTTCCATTATCCGTCACCGAGACAAACTGAACAAAGTTCTGAGGTCGACCTTGTAAAGATAAGGATTCAGGTCTGTCTGCTGTTTACCTTTGCTCCTGCGCGCACTGCCCTTCTCTCCATATTTATGTGTTTGTTTGTTTGTCTATCTAATCATTTGGGATTTTATTTCGAATGAGGTCGACCAGTTGTCTATTTATTATTTTTTTTACTACGCATCAAGCTGCGCTGCTTGTCTTTGCTCCTGTGTGCTCGCGCACTCTCGCCTTTTCCACTTATTTTTATTTTTGATTTATTTTTGATTTATTCTGTTAATTTAAAAAAAAATACGCATCGTGCTGTGCTGTTTGTGTTTGCTTGAGTGCATTCGCGCGCTCTCGCTTTCTCCACTTTACAATGTTTTTGTTATTATTTATCTATTCCTGAGAGTTTATCTTATTTTTTATTTGTTTATTTAAATGAAGTCGACCAGTTGCCTGCCCTTCCTTCCATTATCCGTCACCGAGACAAACTGAACAAAGTTCTGAGGTCGACCTTGTAAAGATAAGGATTCAGGTCTGTCTGCTGTTTACCTTTGCTCCTGCCCGCACTGCCCTTCTCTCCACATTTATGTGTTTGTTTGTTTGTCTATCTAATCTTTTGGGTTTTTATTTAAAATGAGGTCGACCAGTTGTCTATTTATTATTTTTTTTACTACGCATCAAGCTGCGCTGCTTGTCTTTGCTCCTGTGTGCTCGCGCACTCTCGCCTTTTCCACTTATTTTTATTTTTGATTTATTTTTGATTTATTTTGTCAATTTTAAAAAAAATACGCATCGTGCTGTGCTGTTTGTGTTTGCTTGAGTGCATTCGCGCGCTCTCGCTTTCTCCACTTTACAATGTTTTTGTTATTATTTATCTATTCCTGAGAGTTTATCTTATTTTTTATTTGTTTATTGAAATGAAGTCGACCAGTTGCATGCCCTTCCTTCCATTATCCGTCACCGAGACCAACTGAACAAAGTTCTGAGGTCGACAATGTAAAGATAAGGATTCAGGTCTGTCTGCTGTTTACCTTTGCTCCTGCGCACACTGCCCTTCTCTCCACATTTATGTGTTTGTTTGTTTCTCTATCTAATCTTTTGGGTTTTTATTTCTAATGAGGTCGACCAGTTGTCTATTTATTATTTTATTTACTACGCATCGAGCTGCGCTGCTTGTCTTTGCTCCTGTGTGCTCGCGCACTCTCGCTTTTTCCACTTATTTTTATTTTTGATTTATTTTGTCAATTTTAAAAAAAATACGCATCGTGCTGTGCTGTTTGTGTTTTCTTGAGTGCATTCGCGCGCTCTCGCTTTCTCCACTTTACAATTTTTTTGTTATTATTTATCTATTCCTGAGAGTTTATCTTATTTTTTATTTGTTTATTTAAATGAAGTCGACCAGTTGCCTGCCCTTCCTTCCATTATCCGTCACCGAGACAAACTGAACAAAGTTGTGAGGTCGACCTTGTAAAGATAAGTATTCAGGTCTGTCTGCTGTTTACCTTTGCTCCTGCCCGCACTGCCCTTCTCTCCACATTTATGTGTTTGTTTGTTTGTCTATCTAATCTTTTGGGTTTTTATTTCTAATGAGGTCGACCAGTTGTCTATTTATTATTTTTTTTACTACGCATCAAGCTGCGCTGCTTGTCTTTGCTCCTGTGTGCTCGCGCACTCTCGCCTTTTCCACTTATTTTTATTTTTGATTTATTTTTGATTTATTTTGTCAATTTTAAAAAAAAATACGCATCGTGCTGTGCTGTTTGTGTTTGCTTGAGTGCATTCGCGCGCTCTCGCTTTCTCCACTTTACAACTTTTTTGTTATTATTTATCTATTCCTGAGAGTTTATCTTATTTTTTATTTGTTTATTGAAATGAAGTCGACCAGTTGCATGCCCTTCCTTCCATTATCCGTCACCGAGACCAACTGAACAAAGTTCTGAGGTCGACCTTGTAAAGATAAGGATTCAGGTCTGTCTGCTGTTTACCTTTGCTCCTGCGCACACTGCCCTTCTCTCCACATTTATGTGTTTGTTTGTTTCTCTATCTAATCTTTTGGGTTTTTATTTCTAATGAGGTCGACCAGTTGTCTATTTATTATTTTATTTACTACGCATCAAGCTGCGCTGCTTGTCTTTGCTCCTGTGTGCTCGCGCACTCTCGCTTTTTCCACTTATTTTTATTTTTGATTTATTTTGTCAATTTTGAAAAAAATACGCATCGTGCTGTGCTTTTTGTGTTTTCTTGAGTGCATTCGCGCGCTCTCGCTTTCTCCACTTTACAATTTTTTTGTTATTATTTATCTATTCCTGAGAGTTTATCTTATTTTTTATTTGTTTATTTAAATGAAGTCGACCAGTTGCCTGCCCTTCCTTCCATTATCCGTCACCGAGACAAACTGAACAAAGTTCTGAGGTCGACCTTGTAAAGATAAGGATTCAGGTCTGTCTGCTGTTTACCTTTGCTCCTGCGCGCACTGCCCTTCTCTCCACATTTATGTGTTTGTTTGTTTGTCTATCTAATCTTTTGGGTTTTTATTTCTAATGAGGTCGACCAGTTGTCTATTTATTATTTTTTTTACTACGCATCAAGCTGCGCTGCTTGTCTTTGCTCCTGTGTGCTCGCGCACTCTCGCCTTTTCCACTTATTTTTATTTTTGATTTATTTTTGATTTATTTTGTCAATTTTAAAAAAAAATACGCATCGTGCTGTGCTGTTTGTGTTTGCTTGAGTGCATTCGCGCGCTCTCGCTTTCTCCACTTTACAATTTTTTTGTTATTATTTATCTATTCCTGAGAGTTTATCTTATTTTTTATTTGTTTATTTAAATGAAGTCGACCAGTTGCCTGCCCTTCCTTCCATTATCCGTCACCGAGACAAACTGAACAAAGTTCTGAGGTCGACCTTGTAAAGATAAGGATTCAGGTCTGTCTGCTGTTTACCTTTGCTCCTGCGCGCACTGCCCTTCTCTCCACATTTATGTGTTTGTTTGTTTGTCTATCTAATCTTTTGGGTTTTTATTTCTAATGAGGTCGACCAGTTGTCTATTTATTATTTTTTTTACTACGCATCAAGCTGCGCTGCTTGTCTTTGCTCCTGTGTGCTCGCGCACTCTCGCCTTTTCCACTTATTTTTATTTTTTATTTATTTTTTATTTATTTTGTCAATTTAAAAAAAATACGCATCGTGCTGTGCTGTTTGTGTTTGCTTGAGTGCATTCGCGCGCTCTCGCTTTCTCCACTTTACAATTTTTTTGTTATTATTTATCTATTCCTGAGAGTTTATCTTATTTTTTATTTGTTTATTTAAATGAAGTCGACCAGTTGCCTGCCCTTCCTTCCATTATCCGTCACCGAGACAAACTGAACAAAGTTCTGAGGTCGACCTTGTAAAGATAAGGATTCAGGTCTGTCTGCTGTTTACCTTTGCTCCTGCGCGCACTGCCCTTCTCTCCACATTTATGTGTTTGTTTGTTTTTCTATCTAATCTTTTGGGATTTTATTTCGAATGAGGTCGACCAGTTGTCTATTTATTATTTTTTTTACTACGCATCAAGCTGCGCTGATTGACTTTGCTCCTGTGTGCTCGCGCACTCTCGCCTTTTCCACTTATTTTTATTTTTGATTTATTTTTTCAATTTAAAAAAAAATACGCATCGTGCTGTGCTGTTTGTGTTTGCTTGAGTGCATTCGCGCGCTCTCGCTTTCTCCACTTTACAAATTTTTTGTTATTATTTATCTATTCCTGAGAGTTTATCTTATATTTTATTTGTTTATTTAAATGAAGTCGACCAGTTGCCTGCCCTTCCTTCCATTATCCGTCACCGAGACAAACTGAACAAAGTTCTGAGGTCGACCTTGTAAAGATAAGGATTCAGGTCTGTCTGCTGTTTACCTTTGCTCCTGCGCGCACTGCCCTTCTCTCCACATTTATGTGTTTGTTTGTTTTTCTATCTAATCTTTTGGGTTTTTATTTCTAATGAGGTCGACCAGTTGTCTATTTATTATTTTTTTTACTACGCATCAAGCTGCGCTGCTTGTTTTTGCTCCTGTGTGCTCGCGCACTCTCGCCTTTTCCACTTATTTTTATTTTTGATTTATTTTTGATTTATTTTGTCAATTTTAAAAAAAAATACGCATCGTGCTGTGCTGTTTGTGTTTGCTTGATTGCATTCGCGCGCTCTCGCTTTCTCCACTTTACAATTTATTTGTTATTATTTATCTATTCCTGAGAGTTTATCTTATTTTTTATTTGTTTATTTAAATGAAGTCGACCAGTTGCCTGCCCTTCCTTCCATTATCCGTCACCGAGACAAACTGAACAAAGTTCTGAGGTCGACCTTGTAAAGATAAGGATTCAGGTCTGTCTGCTGTTTACCTTTGCTCCTGCGCGCACTGCCCTTCTCTCCACATTTATGTGTTTGTTTGTTTGTCTATCTAATCTTTTGGGTTTTTATTTCTAATGAGGTCGACCAGTTGTCTATTTATTATTTTTTTTACTACGCATCAAGCTGCGCTGCTTGTCTTTGCTCCTGTGTGCTCGCGCACTCTCGCCTTTTCCACTTATTTTTATTTTTTATTTATTTTTTATTTATTTTGTCAATTTAAAAAAAAATACGCATCGTGCTGTGCTGTTTGTGTTTGCTTGAGTGCATTCGCGCGCTCTCGCTTTCTCCACTTTACAATTTTTTTGTTATTATTTATCTATTCCTGAGAGTTTATCTTATTTTTTGTTTATTTAAATGAAGTCGACCAGTTGCCTGCCCTTCCTTCCATTATCCGTCACCGAGACAAACTGAACAAAGTTCTGAGGTCGACCTTGTAAAGATAAGGATTCAGGTCTGTCTGCTGTTTACCTTTGCTCCTGCGCGCACTGCCCTTCTCTCCACATTTATGTGTTTGTTTGTTTTTCTATCTAATCTTTTGGGTTTTTATTTCGAATGAGGTCGACCAGTTGTCTATTTATTATTTTTTTTACTACGCATCAAGCTGCGCTGATTGACTTTGCTCCTGTGTGCTCGCGCACTCTCGCCTTTTCCACTTATTTTTATTTTTGATTTATTTTTTCAATTTAAAAAAAAATACACATCGTGCTGTGCTGTTTGTGTTTGCTTGAGTGCATTCGCGCGCTCTCGCTTTCTCCACTTTACAATTTTTTTGTTATTATTTATCTATTCCTGAGAGTTTATCTTATTTTATATTTGTTTATTTAAATGAAGTCGACCAGTTGCCTGCCCTTCCTTCCATTATCCGTCACCGAGACAAACTGAACAAAGTTCTGAGGTCGACCTTGTAAAGATAAGGATTCAGGTCTGTCTGCTGTTTACCTTTGCTCTTGCGCGCACTGCCCTTCTCTCCACATTTATGTGTTTGTTTGTTTGTCTATCTAATCTTTTGGGTTTTTATTTCCTATGATGTCCACCAGTTGTCTATTTATTATTTTTTTTACTACGCATCAAGCTGCGCTGCTTGTCTTTGCTCCTGTGTGCTCGCGCACTCTCGCCTTTTCCACTTATTTTTATTTTTGATTTATTTTTGATTTATTTTGTCAATTTTAAAAAAAAATACACATCGTGCTGTGCTGTTTGTGTTTGCTTGAGTGCATTCGCGCGCTCTCGCTTTCTCCACTTTACAATTTTTTTGTTATTATTTATCTATTCCTGAGAGTTTATCTTATTTTTTATTTGTTTATTTAAATGAAGTCGACCAGTTGCCTGCCCTTCCTTCCATTATCCGTCACCGAGACAAACTGAGCAAAGTTCTGAGGTCGACCTTGTAAAGATAAGGATTCAGGTCTGTCTGCTGTTTACCTTTGCTCCTGCGCGCACTGCCCTTATCTCTACAATTATGTGTTTGTTTGTTTGTCTATCTAATCTTTTGGGTTTTTATTTCTAATGAGGTCGACCAGTTGTCTATTTATTATTTTTTTTACTACGCATCAAGCTGCGCTGCTTGTCTTTGCTCCTGTGTGCTCGCGCACTCTCGCCTTTTCCACTTATTTTTATTTTTGATTTATTTTTGATTTATTTTGTCAATTTAAAAAAAAATACGCATCGTGCTGTGCTGTTTGTGTGCTTGAGTGTATTCGCGCGCTCTCGCTTTCTCCACTTTACAATTTCTTTGTTATTATTTATCTATTCCTGAGAGTTTATCTTATTTTTTATTTGTTTATTTAAATGAAGTCGACCAGTTGCCTGCCCTTCCTTCCATTATCCGTCACCGAGACAAACTGAACAAAGTTCTGAGGTCGACCTTGTAAAGATAAGGATTCAGGTCTCTCTGCTGTTTACCTTTGCTCCTGCGCGCAATGGCCTTCTCTCCACATTTATGTGTTTGTTTGTTTGTCTATCTAATCTTTTGGGTTTTTATTTCTAATGAGGTCGACCAGTTGTCTATTTATTATTTTTTTTAACTACGCATCAAGCTGCGCTGCATGTCTTTGCTCCTGTGTGCTCGCGCACTCTCGCCTTTTCCACTTATTTTTATTTTTGATTTATTTTTGATTTATTTTGTCAATTTTAAAAAAAAATACGCATCGTGCTGTGCTGTTTGTGTTTGCTTGAGTGCATTCGCGCGCTCTCGCTTTCTCCACTTTACAATTTCTTTGTTATTATTTATCTATTCCTGAGAGTTTATCTTATTTTTTATTTGTTTACTTAAATGAAGTCGACCAGTTGCCTGCCCTTCCTTCCATTATCCGTCACCGAGACAAACTGAACAAAGTTCTGAGGTCGACCTTGTAAAGATAAGGATTCAGGTCTGTCTGCTGTTTACCTTTGCTCCTGCGCGCACTGGCCTTCTCCCCACATTTATGTGTTTGTTTGTTTGTCTATCTAATCTTTTGGGTTTTTATTTCGAATGAGGTCGACCAGTTGTCTATTTATTATTTTTTTTACTACGCATCAAGCTGCGCTGCTTGTCTTTGCTCCTGTGTGCTCGCGCAATCTCGCCTTTTCCACTTATTTTTATTTTTGATTTATTTTTGATTTATTTTGTCAATTTAAAAAAAAAATACGCATCGTGCTGTGCTGTTTGTGTTTGCTTGAGTGCATTCGCGCGCTCTCGCTTTCTCCACTTTACAATTTCTTTGTTATTATTTATCTATTCCTGAGAGTTTATCTTATTTTTTATTTGTTTATTTAAATGAAGTCGACCAGTTGCCTGCCCTTCCTTCCATTATCCGTCACCGAGACAAACTGAACAAAGTTCTGAGGTCGACCTTGTAAAGATAAGGATTCAGGTCTGTCTGCTGTTTACCTTTGCTCCTGCGCGCACTGCCCTTCTCTCCACATTTATGTGTTTGTTTGTTTGTCTATCTAATCTTTTGGGTTTTTATTTCTAATGAGGTCGACCAGTTGTCTATTTATTATTATTTTTTACTACGCATCAAGCTGCGCTGCTTGTCTTTGCTCCTGTGTGCTCGCGCACTCTCGCCTTTTCCACTTATTTTTATTTTTGATTTATTTTTGATTTATTTTGTCAATTTTAAAAAAAAATACGCATCGTGCTGTGCTGTTTGTGTTTGCTTGAGTGCATTCACGCGCTCTCGCTTTCTCCACTTTACAATTTTTTTGTTATTATTTAACTATTCCTGAGAGTTTATCTTATTTTTTATTTGTTTATTTAAATGAAGTCGACCAGTTGCCTGCCCTTCCTTCCATTATCCGTCACCGAGACAAACTGAACAAAGTTCTGAGGTCGACCTTGTAATGATAAGGATTCAGGTCTGTCTGCTGTTTACCTTTGCTCCTGCGCGCACTGCCCTTCTCTCCACAATTATGTGTTTGTTTGTTTGTCTATCTAATCATTTGGGTTTTTATTTCTAATGAGGTCGACCAGTTGTCTATTTATTATTTTTTTTTACTACGCATCAAGCTGCGCTGCTTGTCTTTGCTCCTGTGTGCTCGCGCACTCTTGCCTTTTCCACTTATTTTTATTTTTGATTTATTTTTGATTTATTTTGTGAATTTTAAAAAAAATACGCATCGTGCTGTGCTGTTTGTGTTTGCTTGAGTGCATTCGCGCTCTCTCGCTTTCTCCACTTTACAATTTTTTTGTTATTATTTATCTATTCCTGAGAGTTTATCTTATTTTTTATTTGTTTATTTAAATGAAGTCGACCAGTTGCCTGCCCTTCCTTCCATTATCCGTCACCGAGACAAAATGAACAAAGTTCTGAGGTCGACCTTGTAAAGATAAGCATTCAGGTCTGTCTGCTGTTTACCTTTGCTCCTGCGCGCACTGCCTTTCTCTCCACATTTATGTGTTTGTTTGTTTGTCTATCTAATCTTTTGGATTTTTATTTCTAATGAGGTCGACCAGTTGTCTATTTATTATTTTTTTTCCTACGCATCAAGCTTTGCTGCTTGTCTTTGCTCCTGTGTGCTCGCGCACTCTCGCCTTTTCCACTTATTTTTAATTTGGATTTATTTTTTATTTATTTTGTCAATTTTTAAAAAAAATACGCATCGTGCTGTGCTGTTTGTGTTTGCTTGAGTGCATTCGCGCGCTCTCGCTTTCTCCACTTTACAATTTTTTTGTTATTATTTATCTATTCCTGAGAGTTTATCTTATTTTTTATTTGTTTATTTAAATGAAGTCGACCAGTTGCCTGCCCTTCCTTCCATTATCCGTCACCGAGACAAACTGAACAAAGTTCTGAGGTCGACCTTGTAAAGATAAGGATTCAGATCTCTCTGCTGTTTACCTTTGCTACTGCTGGCACAGACCTTCTCTCCACATTTATGTGTTTGTTTGTTTGTCTATCTAATCTTTTGGGTTTTTATTTCGAATGAGGTCGACCAGTTGTCTATTTATTATTTTTTTTACTACGCATCAAGCTGCGCTGCTTGTCTTTGCTCCTGTGTGCTCGCGCACTCTCGCCTTTTCCACTTATTTTTATTTTTGAATTATTTTGTCAATTTAAAAAAAAATACGCATCGTGCTGTGCTGTTTGTGTTTGCTTGAGTGCATTCGCGCGCTCTCGCTTTCTCCACTTTACAATGTTTTTGTTATTATTTATCTATTCCTGAGAGTTTATCTTATTTTTTATTTGTTTATTTAAATGAAGTCGACCAGTTGCCTGCCCTTCCTTCCATTATCCGTCACCGAGACAAACTGAGCAAAGTTCTGAGGTCGACCTTGTAAAGATAAGGATTCAGGTCTGTCTGCTGTTTACCTTTGCTCCTGCGCGCACTGCCCTTCTCTCTACAATTATGTGTTTGTTTGTTTGTCTATCTAATCTTTTGGGTTTTTATTTCTAATGAGGTCGACCAGTTGTCTATTTATTATTTTTTTTACTACGCATCAAGCTGCGCTGCTTGTCTTTCCTCCTGTGTGCTCGCGCACTCTCGCCTTTTCCACTTATTTTTATTTTTGATTTATTTTTGATTTATTTTGTCAATTTTAAAAAAAATACGCATCGTGCTGTGCTGTTTGTGTGCTTGAGTGCATTCGCGCGCTCTCGCTTTCTCCACTTTACAATTTCTTTGTTATTATTTATCTATTCCTGAGAGTTTATCTTATTTTTTATTTGTTTATTTAAATGAAGTCGACCAGTTGCCTGCCCTTCCTTCCATTATCCGTCACCGAGACAAACTGAACAAAGTTCTGAGGTCGACCTTGTAAAGATAAGGATTCAGGTCTGTCTGCTGTTTACCTTTGCTCTTGCGCGCACTGCCCTTCTCTCCACATTTATGTGTTTGTTTGTTTGTCTATCTAATCTTTTGGGTTTTTATTTCCTATGATGTCCACCAGTTGTCTATTTATTATTTTTTTTACTACGCATCAAGCTGCGCTGCTTGTCTTTGCTCCTGTGTGCTCGCGCACTCTCGCCTTTTCCACTTATTTTTATTTTTGATTTATTTTTGATTTATTTTGTCAATTTTAAAAAAAAATACACATCGTGCTGTGCTGTTTGTGTTTGCTTGAGTGCATTAGAGCGCTCTCGCTTTCTCCACTTTACAATTTTTTTGTTATTATTTATCTATTCCTGAGAGTTTATCTTATTTTTTATTTGTTTATTTAAATGAAGTCGACCAGTTGCCTGCCCTTCCTTCCATTATCCGTCACCGAGACAAACTGAGCAAAGTTCTGAGGTCGACCTTGTAAAGATAAGGATTCAGGTCTGTCTGCTGTTTACCTTTGCTCCTGCGCGCACTGCCCTTCTCTCTACAATTATGTGTTTGTTTGTTTGTCTATCTAATCTTTTGGGTTTTTATTTCTAATGAGGTCGACCAGTTGTCTATTTATTATTTTTTTTACTACGCATCAAGCTGCGCTGCTTGTCTTTGCTCCTGTGTGCTCGCGCACTCTCGCCTTTTCCACTTATTTTTATTTTTGATTTATTTTTGATTTATTTTGTCAATTTAAAAAAAAATACGCATCGTGCTGTGCTGTTTGTGTGCTTGAGTGCATTCGCGCGCTCTCGCTTTCTCCACTTTACAATTTCTTTGTTATTATTTATCTATTCCTGAGAGTTTATCTTATTTTTTATTTGTTTATTTAAATGAAGTCGACCAGTTGCCTGCCCTTCCTTCCATTATCCGTCACCGAGACAAACTGAACAAAGTTCTGAGGTCGACCTTGTAAAGATAAGGATTCAGGTCTCTCTGCTGTTTACCTTTGCTCCTGCGCGCAATGGCCTTCTCTCCACATTTATGTGTTTGTTTGTTTGTCTATCTAATCTTTTGGGTTTTTATTTCTAATGAGGTCGACCAGTTGTCTATTTATTATTTTTTTTAACTACGCATCAAGCTGCGCTGCATGTCTTTGCTCCTGTGTGCTCGCGCACTCTCGCCTTTTCCACTTATTTTTATTTTTGATTTATTTTTGATTTATTTTGTCAATTTTAAAAAAAAATACGCATCGTGCTGTGCTGTTTGTGTTTGCTTGAGTGCATTCGCGCGCTCTCGCTTTCTCCACTTTACAATTTCTTTGTTATTATTTATCTATTCCTGAGAGTTTATCTTATTTTTTATTTGTTTACTTAAATGAAGTCGACCAGTTGCCTGCCCTTCCTTCCATTATCCGTCACCGAGACAAACTGAACAAAGTTCTGAGGTCGACCTTGTAAAGATAAGGATTCAGGTCTGTCTGCTGTTTACCTTTGCTCCTGCGCGCACTGGCCTTCTCCCCACATTTATGTGTTTGTTTGTTTGTCTATCTAATCTTTTGGATTTTTATTTCGAATGAGGTCGACCAGTTGTCTATTTATTATTTTTTTTACTACGCATCAAGCTGCGCTGCTTGTCTTTGCTCCTGTGTGCTCGCGCAATCTCGCCTTTTCCACTTATTTTTATTTTTGATTTATTTTTGATTTATTTTGTCAATTTAAAAAAAAAATACGCATCGTGCTGTGCTGTTTGTGTTTGCTTGAGTGCATTCGCGCGCTCTCGCTTTCTCCACTTTACAATTTCTTTGTTATTATTTATCTATTCCTGAGAGTTTATCTTATTTTTTATTTGTTTATTTAAATGAAGTCGACCAGTTGCCTGCCCTTCCTTCCATTATCCGTTACCGAGACAAACTGAACAAAGTTCTGAGGTCGACCTTGTAAAGATAAGGATTCAGGTCTGTCTGCTGTTTACCTTTGCTCCTGCGCGCACTGCCCTTCTCTCCACATTTATGTGTTTGTTTGTTTGTCTATCTAATCTTTTGGGTTTTTATTTCTAATGAGGTCGACCAGTTGTCTATTTATTATTATTTTTTACTACGCATCAAGCTGCGCTGCTTGTCTTTGCTCCTGTGTGCTCGCGCACTCTCGCCTTTTCCACTTATTTTTATTTTTGATTTATTTTTGATTTATTTTGTCAATTTTAAAAAAAAATACGCATCGTGCTGTGCTGTTTGTGTTTGCTTGAGTGCATTCACGCGCTCTCGCTTTCTCCACTTTACAATTTTTTTGTTATTATTTATCTATTCCTGAGAGTTTATCTTATTTTTTATTTGTTTATTTAAATGAAGTCGACCAGTTGCCTGCCCTTCCTTCCATTATCCGTCACCGAGACAAACTGAACAAAGTTCTGAGGTCGACCTTGTAATGATAAGGATTCAGGTCTGTCTGCTGTTTACCTTTGCTCCTGCGCGCACTGCCCTTCTCTCCACAATTATGTGTTTGTTTGTTTGTCTATCTAATCATTTGGGTTTTTATTTCTAATGAGGTCGACCAGTTGTCTATTTATTATTTTTTTTTACTACGCATCAAGCTGCGCTGCTTGTCTTTGCTCCTGTGTGCTCGCGCACTCTTGCCTTTTCCACTTATTTTTATTTTT
This sequence comes from Perognathus longimembris pacificus, assembly GCF_023159225.1. NCBI lineage: Eukaryota > Metazoa > Chordata > Mammalia > Rodentia > Heteromyidae > Perognathus > Perognathus longimembris. Next base: position 113,425 of record NW_025959867.1, on the reverse strand, counting down.
GATTTATTTTTGATTTATTTTGTGAATTTTAAAAAAAATACGCATCGTGCTGTGCTGTTTGTGTTTGCTTGAGTGCATTCGCGCGCTCTCGCTTTCTCCACTTTACAATATTTTTGTTATTATTTATCTATTCCTGAGAGTTTATCTTATTTTTTATTTGTTTATTTAAATGAAGTCGACCAGTTGCCTGCCCTTCCTTCCATTATCCGTCACCGAGACAAAATGAACAAAGTTCTGAGGTCGACCTTGTAAAGATAAGCATTCAGGTCTGTCTGCTGTTTACCTTTGCTCCTGCGCGCACTGCCTTTCTCTCCACATTTATGTGTTTGTTTGTTTGTCTATCTAATCTTTTGGATTTTTATTTCTAATGAGGTCGACCAGTTGTCTATTTATTATTTTTTTTCCTACGCATCAAGCTTTGCTGCTTGTCTTTGCTCCTGTGTGCTCGCGCAATCTCGCCTTTTCCACTTATTTTTAATTTGGATTTATTTTTTATTTATTTTGTCAATTTTTAAAAAAAATACGCATCGTGCTGTGCTGTTTGTGTTTGCTTGAGTGCATTCGCGCGCTCTCGCTTTCTCCACTTTACAATTTTTTTGTTATTATTTATCTATTCCTGAGAGTTTATCTTATTTTTTATTTGTTTATTTAAATGAAGTCGACCAGTTGCCTGCCCTTCCTTCCATTATCCGTCACCGAGACAAACTGAACAAAGTTCTGAGGTCGACCTTGTAAAGATAAGGATTCAGATCTCTCTGCTCTTTACCTTTGCTACTGCTGGCACAGACCTTCTCTCCACATTTATGTGTTTGTTTGTTTGTCTATCTAATCTTTTGGGTTTTTATTTCGAATGAGGTCGACCAGTTGTCTATTTATTATTTTTTTTACTACGCATCAAGCTGCGCTGCTTGTCTTTGCTCCTGTGTGCTCGCGCACTCTCGCCTTTTCCACTTATTTTTATTTTTGAATTATTTTGTCAATTTAAAAAAAAATACGCATCGTGCTGTGCTGTTTGTGTTTGCTTGAGTGCATTCGCGCGCTCTCGCTTTCTCCACTTTACAATGTTTTTGTTATTATTTATCTATTCCTGAGAGTTTATCTTATTTTTTATTTGTTTATTTAAATGAAGTCGACCAGTTGCCTGCCCTTCCTTCCATTATCCGTCACCGAGACAAACTGAGCAAAGTTCTGAGGTCGACCTTGTAAAGATAAGGATTCAGGTCTGTCTGCTGTTTACCTTTGCTCCTGCGCGCACTGCCCTTCTCTCTACAATTATGTGTTTGTTTGTTTGTCTATCTAATCTTTTGGGTTTTTATTTCTAATGAGGTCGACCAGTTGTCTATTTATTATTTTTTTTACTACGCATCAAGCTGCGCTGCTTGTCTTTCCTCCTGTGTGCTCGCGCACTCTCGCCTTTTCCACTTATTTTTATTTTTGATTTATTTTTGATTTATTTTGTCAATTTTAAAAAAAATACGCATCGTGCTGTGCTGTTTGTGTGCTTGAGTGCATTCGCGCGCTCTCGCTTTCTCCACTTTACAATTTCTTTGTTATTATTTATCTATTCCTGAGAGTTTATCTTATTTTTTATTTGTTTATTTAAATGAAGTCGACCAGTTGCCTGCCCTTCCTTCCATTATCCGTCACCGAGACAAACTGAACAAAGTTCTGAGGTCGACCTTGTAAAGATAAGGATTCAGGTCTCTCTGCTGTTTACCTTTGCTCCTGCGCGCAATGGCCTTCTCTCCACATTTATGTGTTTGTTTGTTTGTCTATCTAATCTTTTGGGTTTTTATTTCTAATGAGGTCGACCAGTTGTCTATTTATTATTTTTTTTAACTACGCATCAAGCTGCGCTGCATGTCTTTGCTCCTGTGTGCTCGCGCACTCTCGCCTTTTCCACTTATTTTTATTTTTGATTTATTTTTGATTTATTTTGTCAATTTTAAAAAAAAATACGCATCGTGCTGTGCTGTTTGTGTTTGCTTGAGTGCATTCGCGCGCTCTCGCTTTCTCCACTTTACAATTTATTTGTTATTATTTATCTATTCCTGAGAGTTTATCTTATTTTTTATTTGTTTACTTAAATGAAGTCGACCAGTTGCCTGCCCTTCCTTCCATTATCCGTCACCGAGACAAACTGAACAAAGTTCTGAGGTCGACCTTGTAAAGATAAGGATTCAGGTCTGTCTGCTGTTTACCTTTGCTCCTGCGCGCACTGGCCTTCTCCCCACATTTATGTGTTTGTTTGTTTGTCTATCTAATCTTTTGGGTTTTTATTTCTAATGAGGTCGACCAGTTGTCTATTTATTATTTTTTTTACTACGCATCAAGCTGCGCTGCTTGTCTTTGCTCCTGTGTGCTCGCGCAATCTCGCCTTTTCCACTTATTTTTATTTTTGATTTATTTTTGATTTATTTTGTCAATTTAAAAAAAAAATACGCATCGTGCTGTGCTGTTTGTGTTTGCTTGAGTGCATTCGCGCGCTCTCGCTTTCTCCACTTTACAATTTCTTTGTTATTATTTATCTATTCCTGAGAGTTTATCTTATTTTTTATTTGTTTATTTAAATGAAGTCGACCAGTTGCCTGCCCTTCCTTCCATTATCCGTCACCGAGACAAACTGAACAAAGTTCTGAGGTCGACCTTGTAAAGATAAGGATTCAGGTCTGTCTGCTGTTTACCTTTGCTCCTGCGCGCACTGCCCTTCTCTCCACATTTATGTGTTTGTTTGTTTGTCTATCTAATCTTTTGGGTTTTTATTTCTAATGAGGTCGACCAGTTGTCTATTTATTATTTTTTTTACTACGCATCAAGCTGCGCTGCTTGTCTTTGCTCCTGTGTGCTCGCACACTCTCGCCTTTTCCACTTATTTTTATTTTTGATTTATTTTGTCAATTTAAAAAAAAATACGCATCGTGCTGTGCTGTTTGTGTTTGCTTGAGTGCATTCGCGCGCTCTCGCTTTCTCCACTTTACAATTTTTTTGTTATTATTTATCTATTCCTGAGAGTTTATCTTATTTTTTATTTGTTTATTTAAATGAAGTCGACCAGTTGCCTGCCCTTCCTTCCATTATCCGTCACCGAGACAAACTGAACAAAGTTCTGAGGTCGACCTTGTAAAGATAAGGATTCAGGTCTGTCTGCTGTTTACCTATGCTCCTGCGCGCACTGCCTTTCTCTCCACATTTATGTGTTTGTTTGTTTGTCTATCTAATCTTTTGGGTTTTTATTTTTAATGAGGTCGACCAGTTGTCTATTTATTATTTTTTTTACTACGCATCAAGCTGCGCTGCTTGTCTTTGCTCCTGTGTGCTCGCGCACTCTCGCCTTTTCCACTTATTTTTATTTTTGATTTATTTTTGATTTATTTTGTCAATTTAAAAAAAAATACGCATCGTGCTGTGCTGTTTGTGTTTGCTTGAGTGCATTCGCGCGCTCTCGCTTTCTCCTCTTTCCAATTTTTTTTTGTTATTATTTATCTATTCCTGAGAGTTTATCTTATTTTTTATTTGTTTATTTAAATGAAGTCGACCAGTTTCCTGCCCTTCCTTCCATTATCCGTCACCGAGACAAACTGAACAAAGTTCTGAGGTCGACCTTGTAAAGATAAGGATTCAGGTCTGTCTGCTGTTTACCTTTGCTCCTGCGCGCACTGCCCTTCTCTCCACTTTTATGTGTTTATTTGTTTGTCTATCTAATCTTTTGGGTTTTTATTTCTAATGAGGTCGACCAGTTGTCTATTTATTATTTTTTTTACTACGCATCAAGCTGCGCTGCTTGTCTTTGCTAATGTGTGCTCGCGCACTCTCGCCTTTTCCACTTATTTTTTTTTGATTTATTTTTGATTTATTTTGTCAATTTAAAAAAAAATACGCATCGTGCTGTGCTCTTTGTGTTTGCTTGAGTGCATTCGCGCGCTCTCGCTTTCTCCACTTTACAATTTTTTAGTTATTATTTATCTATTCCTGAGAGTTTATCTTATTTTTTATTTGTTTATTTAAATGAAGTCGACCAGTTGCCTGCCCATCCTTCCATTATCCGTCACTGAGACAAACTGAACAAAGTTCTGAGGTCGACCTTGTAAAGATAAGGATTCAGGTCTGTCTGCTGTTTACCTTTGCTCCTGCGCGCACTGCCCTTCTCTCCACATTTATGTGTTTGTTTGTTTGTCTATCTAATCTTTTGGGTTTTTATTTCTAATGAGGTCGACCAGTTGTCTATTTATTATTTTTTTTACTACGCATCAAGCTGCGCTGCTTGTCTTTGCTCCTGTGTGCTCGCGCACTCTCGCCTTTTCCACTTATTTTTATTTTTGATTTATTTTGTCAATTTAAAAAGAAAGTAGGCATCGTGCTGTGCTGTTTGTGTTTGCTTGAGTGCATTCGCGCGCTCTCGCTTTCTCCACTTTACAATGTTTTTGTTATTATTTATCTATTCCTGAGAGTTTATCTTATTTTTTATTTGTTTATTTAAATGAAGTCGACCAGTTGCCTGCCCTTCCTTCCATTATCCGTCACCGAGAAAAACTAAACAAAGTTCTGAGGTCGACCTTGTAAAGATAAGGATTCAGGTCTGTCTGCTGTTTACCTTTGCTCCTGCGCGCACTGCCCTTCTCTCCACATTTATGTGTTTGTTTGTTTGTCTATCTAATCTTTTGGGTTTTTATTTCGAATGAGGTCGACCAGTTGTCTATTTATTATTTTTTTTACTACGCATCAAGCTGCGCTGCTTGTCTTTGCTCCTGTGTGCTCCCGCACTCTCGCCTTTTCCACTTATTTTTATTTTTGATTTATTTTGTCAATTTAAAAAAAATACGCATCGTGCTGTGCTGTTTGTGTTTGCTTGAGTGCATTCACGCGCTCTCGCTTTCTCCACTTTACAATTTTTTTGTTATTATTTATCTATTCCTGAGAGTTTATCTTATATTTTATTTGTTTATTTAAATGAAGTTGACCAGTTGCCTGCCCTTCCTTCCATTATCCGTCACCGAGACAAACTGAACAAAGTTCTGAGGTCGACCTTGTAAAGATAAGGATTCAGGTCTGTCTGCTGTTTACCTTTGCTCCTGCGCGCACTGCCCTTCTCTCCACATTTATGTGTTTGTTTGTTTGTCTATCTAATCTTTTGGGTTTTTATTTCTAATGAGGTCGACCAGTTGTCTATTTATTATTTTTTTTACTACGCATCAAGCTGCGCTGCTTGTCTTTGCTCCTGTGTGCTCGCGCACTCTCGCCTTTTCCACTTATTTTTATTTTTGATTTATTTTTGATTTATTTTGTCAATTTAAAAAAAATACGCATCGTGCTGTGATGTTTGTGTTTGCTTGAGTGCATTCGCACGCTCTCGCTTTCTCCACTTTACAATTTTTTTGTTATTATTTATCTATTCCTGAGAGTTTATCTTATTTTTTATTTGTTTATTTAAATGAAGTCGACCAGTTGCCTGCCCTTCCTTCCATTATCCGTCACCGAGACAAACTGAACAAAGTTCTGAGGTCGACCTTGTAAAGATAAGGATTCAGGTCTGTCTGCTGTTTACCTTTGCTCCTGCGCGCACTGCCCTTCTCTCCACATTTATGTGTTTGTTTGTTTGTCTATCTAATATTTTGGGTTTTTATTTCTAATGAGGTCGACCAGTTGTCTATTTATTATTTTTTTTACTACGCATCAAGCTGCGCTGCTTGTCTTTGCTCCTGTGTGCTCGCGCACTCTCGCCTTTTCCACTTATTTTTATTTTTGATTTATTTTGGATTTATTTTGTCAATTTAAAAAAAAAAGTACGCATCGTGCTGTGCTGTTTGTGTTTGCTTGAGTGCATTCGCGCGCTCTCGCTTTCTCCACTTTACAATTTTTTTGTAATTATTTATCTATTCCTGAGAGTTTATCTTATTTTTTATTTGTTTATTTAAATGAAGTCGACCAGTTGCCTGCCCTTCCTTCCTTTATCCGTCACCGAGACAATCTGAACAAAGTTCTGAGGTCGACCTTGTAAAGATAAGGATTCAGGTCTGTCTGCTGTTTACCTTTGCTCCTGCGCGCACTGCCCTTCTCTCTACAATTATGTGTTTGTTTGTTTGTCTATCTAATCTTTTGGGTTTTTATTTCTAATGAGGTCGACCAGTTGTCTATTTATTATTTTTTTTACTACGCATCAAGCTGCGCTGCTTGTCTTTCCTCCTGTGTGCTCGCGCACTCTCGCCTTTTCCACTTATTTTTATTTTTGATTTATTTTTGATTTATTTTGTCAATTTTAAAAAAAATACGCATCGTGCTGTGCTGTTTGTGTGCTTGAGTGCATTCGCGCGCTCTCGCTTTCTCCACTTTACAATTTCTTTGTTATTATTTATCTATTCCTGAGAGTTTATCTTATTTTTTATTTGTTTATTTAAATGAAGTCGACCAGTTGCCTGCCCTTCCTTCCATTATCCGTCACCGAGACAAACTGAACAAAGTTCTGAGGTCGACCTTGTAAAGATAAGGATTCAGGTCTGTCTGCTGTTTACCTTTGCTCCTGCGCGCAATGGCCTTCTCTCCACATTTATGTGTTTGTTTGTTTGTCTATCTAATCTTTTGGGTTTTTATTTCTAATGAGGTCGACCAGTTGTCTATTTATTATTTTTTTTAACTACGCATCAAGCTGCGCTGCATGTCTTTGCTCCTGTGTGCTCGCGCACTCTCGCCTTTTCCACTTATTTTTATTTTTGATTTATTTTTGATTTATTTTGTCAATTTTAAAAAAAAATACGCATCGTGCTGTGCTGTTTGTGTTTGCTTGAGTGCATTCGCGCGCTCTCGCTTTCTCCACTTTACAATTTATTTGTTATTATTTATCTATTCCTGAGAGTTTATCTTATTTTTTATTTGTTTACTTAAATGAAGTCGACCAGTTGCCTGCCCTTCCTTCCATTATCCGTCACCGAGACAAACTGAACAAAGTTCTGAGGTCGACCTTGTAAAGATAAGGATTCAGGTCTGTCTGCTGTTTACCTTTGCTCCTGCGCGCACTGGCCTTCTCCCCACATTTATGTGTTTGTTTGTTTGTCTATCTAATCTTTTGGGTTTTTATTTCTAATGAGGTCGACCAGTTGTCTATTTATTATTTTTTTTACTACGCATCAAGCTGCGCTGCTTGTCTTTGCTCCTGTGTGCTCGCGCAATCTCGCCTTTTCCACTTATTTTTATTTTTGATTTATTTTTGATTTATTTTGTCAATTTAAAAAAAAAATACGCATCGTGCTGTGCTGTTTGTGTTTGCTTGAGTGCATTCGCGCGCTCTCGCTTTCTCCACTTTACAATTTCTTTGTTATTATTTATCTATTCCTGAGAGTTTATCTTATTTTTTATTTGTTTATTTAAATGAAGTCGACCAGTTGCCTGCCCTTCCTTCCATTATCCGTCACCGAGACAAACTGAACAAAGTTCTGAGGTCGACCTTGTAAAGATAAGGATTCAGGTCTGTCTGCTGTTTACCTTTGCTCCTGCGCGCACTGCCCTTCTCTCCACATTTATGTGTTTGTTTGTTTGTCTATCTAATCTTTTGGGTTTTTATTTCGAATGAGGTCGACCAGTTGTCTATTTATTATTTTTTTTTACTACGCATCAAGCTGCGCTGCTTGTCTTTGCTCCTGTGTGCTCGCGCACTCTTGCCTTTTCCACTTATTTTTATTTTTGATTTATTTTTGATTTATTTTGTGAATTTTAAAAAAAATACACATCGTGCTGTGCTGTTTGTGTTTGCTTGAGTGCATTCGCGCGCTCTCGCTTTCTCCACTTTACAATGTTTTTGTTATTATTTATCTATTCCTGAGAGTTTATCTTATTTTTTATTTGTTTATTTAAATGAAGTCGACCAGTTGCCTGCCCTTCCTTCCATTATCCGTCACCGAGACAAACTGAACAAAGTTCTGAGGTCGACCTTGTAAAGATAAGGATTCAGGACTGTCTGCTGTTTACCTTTGCTCCTGCGCGCACTGCCCTTCTCTCCACATTTATGTGTTTGTTTGTTTGTCTATCTAATCTTTTGGGTTTTTATTTCTAATGAGGTCGACCAGTTGTCTATTTATTATTTTTTTTACTACGCATCAAGCTGCGCTGCTTGTCTTTGCTCCTGTGTGCTCGCACACTCTCGCCTTTTCCACTTATTTTTATTTTTGATTTATTTTGTCAATTTAAAAAAAAATACGCATCGTGCTGTGCTGTTTGTGTTTGCTTGAGTGCATTCGCGCGCTCTCGCTTTCTCCACTTTACAATTTTTTTGTTATTATTTATCTATTCCTGAGAGTTTATCTTATTTTTTATTTGTTTATTTAAATGAAGTGGACCAGTTGCCTGCCCTTCCTTCCATTATCCGTCACCGAGACAAACTGAACAAAGTTCTGAGGTCGACCTTGTAAAGATAAGGATTCAGGTCTGTCTGCTGTTTACCTATGCTCCTGCGCGCACTGCCTTTCTCTCCACATTTATGTGTTTGTTTGTTTGTCTATCTAATCTTTTGGGTTTTTATTTTTAATGAGGTCGACCAGTTGTCTATTTATTATTTTTTTTACTACGCATCAAGCTGCGCTGCTTGTCTTTGCTCCTGTGTGCTCGCGCACTCTCGCCTTTTCCACTTATTTTTATTTTTGATTTATTTTTGATTTATTTTGTCAATTTAAAAAAAAATACGCATCGTGCTGTGCTGTTTGTGTTTGCTTGAGTGCATTCGCGCGCTCTCGCTTTCTCCTCTTTCCAATTTTTTTTTGTTATTATTTATCTATTCCTGAGAGTTTATCTTATTTTTTATTTGTTTATTTAAATGAAGTCGACCAGTTTCCTGCCCTTCCTTCCATTATCCGTCACCCAGACAAACTGAACAAAGTTCTGAGGTCGACCTTGTAAAGATAAGGATTCAGGTCTGTCTGCTGTTTACCTTTGCTCCTGCGCGCACTGCCCTTCTCTCCACTTTTATGTGTTTGTTTGTTTGTCTATCTAATCTTTTGGGTTTTTATTTCTAATGAGGTCGACCAGTTGTCTATTTATTATTTTTTTTACTACGCATCAAGCTGCGCTGCTTGTCTTTGCTAATGTGTGCTCGCGCACTCTCGCCTTTTCCACTTATTTTTTTTTGATTTATTTTTGATTTATTTTGTCAATTTAAAAAAAAATACGCATCGTGCTGTGCTCTTTGTGTTTGCTTGAGTGCATTCGCGCGCTCTCGCTTTCTCCACTTTACAATTTTTTAGTTATTATTTATCTATTCCTGAGAGTTTATCTTATTTTTTATTTGTTTATTTAAATGAAGTCGACCAGTTGCCTGCCCATCCTTCCATTATCCGTCACTGAGACAAACTGAACAAAGTTCTGAGGTCGACCTTGTAAAGATAAGGATTCAGGTCTGTCTGCTGTTTACCTTTGCTCCTGCGCGCACTGCCCTTCTCTCCACATTTATGTGTTTGTTTGTTTGTCTATCTAATCTTTTGGGTTTTTATTTCTAATGAGGTCGACCAGTTGTCTATTTATTATTTTTTTTACTACGCATCAAGCTGCGCTGCTTGTCTTTGCTCCTGTGTGCTCGCGCACTCTCGCCTTTTCCACTTATTTTTATTTTTGATTTATTTTGTCAATTTAAAAAGAAAGTAGGCATCGTGCTGTGCTGTTTGTGTTTTCTTGAGTGCATTCTCGCCCTCTCGCTTTCTCCACTTTACAATGTTTTTGTTATTATTTATCTATTCCTGAGAGTTTATCTTATTTTTTATTTGTTTATTTAAATGAAGTCGACCAGTTGCCTGCCCTTCCTTCCATTATCCGTCACCGAGAAAAACTAAACAAAGTTCTGAGGTCGACCTTGTAAAGATAAGGATTCAGGTCTGTCTGCTGTTTACCTTTGCTCCTGCGCGCACTGCCCTTCTCTCCACATTTATGTGTTTGTTTGTTTGTCTATCTAATCTTTTGGGTTTTTATTTCGAATGAGGTCGACCAGTTGTCTATTTATTATTTTTTTTACTACGCATCAAGCTGCGCTGCTTGTCTTTGCTCCTGTGTGCTCCCGCACTCTCGCCTTTTCCACTTATTTTTATTTTTGATTTATTTTGTCAATTTAAAAAAAATACGCATCGTGCTGTGCTGTTTGTGTTTGCTTGAGTGCATTCACGCGCTCTCGCTTTCTCCACTTTACAATTTTTTTGTTATTATTTATCTATTCCTGAGAGTTTATCTTATATTTTATTTGTTTATTTAAATGAAGTTGACCAGTTGCCTGCCCTTCCTTCCATTATCCGTCACCGAGACAAACTGAACAAAGTTCTGAGGTCGACCTTGTAAAGATAAGGATTCAGGTCTGTCTGCTGTTTACCTTTGCTCCTGCGCGCACTGCCCTTCTCTCCACATTTATGTGTTTGTTTGTTTGTCTATCTAATCTTTTGGGTTTTTATTTCTAATGAGGTCGACCAGTTGTCTATTTATTATTTTTTTTACTACGCATCAAGCTGCGCTGCTTGTCTTTGCTCCTGTGTGCTCGCGCACTCTCGCCTTTTCCACTTATTTTTATTTTTGATTTATTTTTGATTTATTTTGTCAATTTAAAAAAAATACGCATCGTGCTGTGATGTTTGTGTTTGCTTGAGTGCATTCGCACGCTCTCGCTTTCTCCACTTTACAATTTTTTTGTTATTATTTATCTATTCCTGAGAGTTTATCTTATTTTTTATTTGTTTATTTAAATGAAGTCGACCAGTTGCCTGCCCTTCCTTCCATTATCCGTCACCGAGACAAACTGAACAAAGTTCTGAGGTCGACCTTGTAAAGATAAGGATTCAGGTCTGTCTGCTGTTTACCTTTGCTCCTGCGCGCACTGCCCTTCTCTCCACATTTATGTGTTTGTTTGTTTGTCTATCTAATCTTTTGGGTTTTTATTTCTAATGAGGTCGACCAGTTGTCTATTTATTATTTTTTTTACTACGCATCAAGCTGCGCTGCTTGTCTTTGCTCCTGTGTGCTCGCGCACTCTCGCCTTTTCCACTTATTTTTATTTTTGATTTATTTTGGATTTATTTTGTCAATTTAAAAAAAAAAGTACGCATCGTGCTGTGCTGTTTGTGTTTGCTTGAGTGCATTCGCGCGCTCTCGCTTTCTCCACTTTACAATTTTTTTGTAATTATTTATCTATTCCTGAGAGTTTATCTTATTTTTTATTTGTTTATTTAAATGAAGTCGACCAGTTGCCTGCCCTTCCTTCCTTTATCCGTCACCGAGACAATCTGAACAAAGTTCTGAGGTCGACCTTGTAAAGATAAGGATTCAGGTCTGTCTGCTGTTTACCTTTGCTCCTGCGCGCACTGCCCTTCTCTCTACAATTATGTGTTTGTTTGTTTGTCTATCTAATCTTTTGGGTTTTTATTTCTAATGAGGTCGACCAGTTGTCTATTTATTATTTTTTTTACTACGCATCAAGCTGCGCTGCTTGTCTTTCCTCCTGTGTGCTCGCGCACTCTCGCCTTTTCCACTTATTTTTATTTTTGATTTATTTTTGATTTATTTTGTCAATTTTAAAAAAAATACGCATCGTGCTGTGCTGTTTGTGTGCTTGAGTGCATTCGCGCGCTCTCGCTTTCTCCACTTTACAATTTCTTTGTTATTATTTATCTATTCCTGAGAGTTTATCTTATTTTTTATTTGTTTATTTAAATGAAGTCGACCAGTTGCCTGCCCTTCCTTCCATTATCCGTCACCGAGACAAACTGAACAAAGTTCTGAGGTCGACCTTGTAAAGATAAGGATTCAGGTCTCTCTGCTGTTTACCTTTGCTCCTGCGCGCAATGGCCTTCTCTCCACATTTATGTGTTTGTTTGTTTGTCTATCTAATCTTTTGGGTTTTTATTTCTAATGAGGTCGACCAGTTGTCTATTTATTATTTTTTTTAACTACGCATCAAGCTGCGCTGCATGTCTTTGCTCCTGTGTGCTCGCGCACTCTCGCCTTTTCCACTTATTTTTATTTTTGATTTATTTTTGATTTATTTTGTCAATTTTAAAAAAAAATACGCATCGTGCTGTGCTGTTTGTGTTTGCTTGAGTGCATTCGCGCGCTCTCGCTTTCTCCACTTTACAATTTATTTGTTATTATTTATCTATTCCTGAGAGTTTATCTTATTTTTTATTTGTTTACTTAAATGAAGTCGACCAGTTGCCTGCCCTTCCTTCCATTATCCGTCACCGAGACAAACTGAACAAAGTTCTGAGGTCGACCTTGTAAAGATAAGGATTCAGGTCTGTCTGCTGTTTACCTTTGCTCCTGCGCGCACTGGCCTTCTCCCCACATTTATGTGTTTGTTTGTTTGTCTATCTAATCTTTTGGGTTTTTATTTCTAATGAGGTCGACCAGTTGTCTATTTATTATTTTTTTTACTACGCATCAAGCTGCGCTGCTTGTCTTTGCTCCTGTGTGCTCGCGCAATCTCGCCTTTTCCACTTATTTTTATTTTTGATTTATTTTTGATTTATTTTGTCAATTTAAAAAAAAAATACGCATCGTGCTGTGCTGTTTGTGTTTGCTTGAGTGCATTCGCGCGCTCTCGCTTTCTCCACTTTACAATTTCTTTGTTATTATTTATCTATTCCTGAGAGTTTATCTTATTTTTTATTTGTTTATTTACATGAAGTCGACCAGTTGCCTGCCCTTCCTTCCATTATCCGTCACCGAGACAAACTGAACAAAGTTCTGAGGTCGACCTTGTAAAGATAAGGATTCAGGTCTGTCTGCTGTTTACCTTTGCTCCTGCGCGCACTGCCCTTCTCTCCACATTTATGTGTTTGTTTGTTTGTCTATCTAATCTTTTGGGTTTTTATTTCGAATGAGGTCGACCAGTTGTCTATTTATTATTTTTTTTTACTACGCATCAAGCTGCGCTGCTTGTCTTTGCTCCTGTGTGCTCGCGCACTCTCGCCTTTTCCACTTATTTTTATTTTGATTTATTTTTGATTTATTTTGTCAATTTTAAAAAAAAATACGCATCGTGCTGTGCTGTTTGTGTTTGCTTGAGTGCATTCACGCGCTCTCGCTTTCTCCACTTTACAATTTTTTTGTTATTATTTAACTATTCCTGAGAGTTTATCTTATTTTTTATTTGTTTATTTAAATGAAGTCGACCAGTTGCCTGCCCTTCCTTCCATTATCCGTCACCGAGACAAACTGAACAAAGTTCTGAGGTCGACCTTGTAATGATAAGGATTCAGGTCTGTCTGCTGTTTACCTTTGCTCCTGCGCGCACTGCCCTTCTCTCCACAATTATGTGTTTGTTTGTTTGTCTATCTAATCATTTGGGTTTTTATTTCTAATGAGGTCGACCAGTTGTCCATTTATTATTTTTTTTACTACGCATCAAGCTGCGCTGCTTGTCTTTGCTCCTGTGTGCTCGCGCACTCTTGCCTTTTCCACTTATTTTTATTTTTGATTTATTTTTGATTTATTTTGTGAATTTAAAAAAAAATACGCATCGTGCTGTGCTGTTTGTGTTTGCTTGAGTGCATTCGCGCGCTCTCGCTTTCTCCACTTTACAATGTTTTTGTTATTATTTATCTATTCCTGAGAGTTTATCTTATTTTTTATTTGTTTATTTAAATGAAGTCGACCAGTTGCCTGCCCTTCCTTCCATTATCCGTCACCGAGACAAACTGAACAAAGTTCTGAGGTCGACCTTGTAAAGATAAGGATTCAGGACTGTCTGCTGTTTACCTTTGCTCCTGCGCGCACTGCCCTTCTCTCCACATTTATGTGTTTGTTTGTTTGTCTATCTAATCTTTTTGGTTTTTATTTCTAATGAGGTCGACCAGTTGTCTATTTATTATTTTTTTTACTACGCATCAAGCTGCCGCTGCTTGTCTTTGCTCCTGTGTGCTCGCACACTCTCGCCTTTTCCACTTATTTTTATTTTTGATTTATTTTGTCAATTTAAAAAAAAATACGCATCGTGCTGTGCTGTTTGTGTTTGCTTGAGTGCATTCGCGCGCTCTCGCTTTCCTCCACTTTACAATTTTTTTGTTATTATTATCTATTCCTGAGAGTTTATCTTATTTTTTATTTGTTTATTTAAATGAAGTCGACCAGTTGCCTGCCCTTCCTTCCATTATCCGTCACCGAGACAAACTGAACAAAGTTCTGAGGTCGACCTTGTAAAGATAAGGATTCAGGTCTGTCTGCTGTTTACCTTTGCTCCTGCGCGCACTGGCCTTCTCCCACATTTATGTGTTTGTTTGTTTGTCTATCTAATCTTTTGGGTTTTTATTTCTATTGAGGTCGACCAGTTGTCTATTTATTATTTTTTTTACTACGCATCAAGCTGCGCTGCTTGTCTTTCCTCCTGTGTGCTCGCGCACTCTCGCCTTTTCCACTTATTTTTATTTTTGATTTATTTTTGATTTATTTTGTCAATTTTAAAAAAAATACGCATCGTGCTGTGCTGTTTGTGTGCTTGAGTGCATTCGCGCGCTCTCGCTTTCTCCACTTTACAATTTCTTTTGTATTATTTATCTATTCCTGAGAGTTTATCTTATTTTTATTTGTTTATTTAAATGAAGTCGACCTGTTGCCTTGCCCTTCCTTCCCATTATCCGTCACCGAGACAAACTGAACAAAGTCTGAGGTCGACCTTGTAAAGATAAGGATTCAGGTCTCTCTGCTGTTTACCTTTGCTCCTGCGCGCAATGGCCTTCTCTCCACATTTATGTGTTTGTTTGTTTGTCTATCTAATCTTTTGGGTTTTTTATTTCTAATGAGGTCGACCAGTTGTCTATTTATTATTTTTTTTAACTACGCATCAAGCTGCGCTGCATGTCTTTGCTCCTGTGTGCTCGCGCACTCTCGCCTTTTCCACTTATTTTTATTTTTGATTTATTTTTGATTTATTTTGTCAATTTTAAAAAAAAATACGCATCGTGCTGTGCTGTTTGTGTTTGCTTGAGTGCATTCGCGCGCTCTCGCTTCTCCACTTTACAATTTATTTGTTATTATTTATCTATTCCTGAGAGTTTATCTTATTTATTTATTGTTTACTTAAATGAAGTCGACCAGTTGCCTGCCCTTCCTTCCATTATCCGTCACCGAGACAAACTGAACAAAGTTCTGAGGTCGACCTTGTAAAGATAAGGATTCAGGTCTGTCTGCTGTTTACCTTTGCTCCTGCGCGCACTGGCCTTCTCCACCACATTTATGTGTTTGTTTGTTTGTCTATCTAATCTTTTGGGTTTTTATTTCTAATGAGGTCGACCAGTTGTCTATTTATTATTTTTTTTACTACGCATCAAGCTGCGCTGCTTGTCTTTGCTCCTGTGTGCTCGCGCAATCTCGCCTTTTCCACTTATTTTTTTTTTGATTTATTTTTGATTATTTTGTCAATTTAAAAAAAAATACGCATCGTGCTGTGCTGTTTGTGTTTGCTTGAGTGCATTCGCGCGCTCTCGCTTTCTCCACTTTACAATTTCTTTGTTATTATTTATCTATTCCTGAGAGTTTATCTTATTTTTTTTTTGTTTATTTAAATGAAGTCGACAGTTGCCTGCCCTTCCTTCCATTATCCGTCACCCGAGACAAACTGAACAAAGTTCTGAGGTCGACCCTTGTAAAGATAAGGATTCAGGTCTGTCTGCTGTTTACCTTTGCTCCTGCGCGCACTGCCCTTCTCTCCACATTTATGTGTTTGTTTGTTTGTCTATCTAATCTTTTGGGTTTTTATTTCGAATGAGGTCGACCAGTTGTCTATTTATTATTTTTTTTTACTACGCATCAAGCTGCGCTGCTTGTCTTTGCTCCTGTGTGCTCGCGCACTCTCGCCTTTTCCACTTATTTTTATTTTTGATTTATTTTTGATTTATTTTGTCAATTTTAAAAAAAAAATACGCATCGTGCTGTGCTGTTTGTGTTTGCTTGAGTGCATTCACGCGCTCTCGCTTTCTCCACTTTACAATTTTTTTGTTATTATTTAACTATTCCTGAGTGTTATCTTATTTTTTATTTGTTTATTTAAATGAAGTCGACCAGTTGCCTGCCCTTCCTTCCATTATCCGTCACCGAGACAAACTGAACAAAGTTCTGAGGTCGACCTTGTAATGATAAGGATTCAGGTCTGTCTGCTGTTTACCTTTGCTCCTGCGCGCACTGCCCTTCTCTCCACAATTATGTGTTTGTTTGTTTGTCTATCTAATCATTTGGGTTTTTATTTCTAATGAGGTCGACCAGTTGTCCATTTATTATTTTTTTTTACTACGCATCAAGCTGCGCTGCTTGTCTTTGCTCCTGTGTGCTCGCGCACTCTTGCCTTTTCCACTTATTTTTATTTTTGATTTTTTTTTGATTTATTTTGTGAATTTTAAAAAAAATACGCATCGTGCTGTGCTGTTTGTGTTTGCTTGAGTGCATTCGCGCGCTCTCGCTTTCTCCACTTTACAATGTTTTTGTTATTATTTATCTATTCCTGAGAGTTTATCTTATTTTTTATTTGTTTATTTAAATGAAGTCGACCAGTTGCCTGCCCTTCCTTCCATATCCGTCACCGAGACAAAACTGAAACAAAGTTCTGAGGTCGACCTTGTAAAGATAAGGATTCAGGACTGTCTGCTGTTTACCCTTTGCTCCTGCGAGCACTGCCCTTCTCTCCACATTTATGTGTTTGTTTGTTTGTCTATCTAATCTTTTGGGTTTTTATTTCTAATGAGGTCGACCAGTTGTCTATTTATTAATTTTTTTTACTACGCATCAAGCTGCGCTGCTTGTCTTGCTCCTGTGTGCTCGCACACTCTCGCCTTTTCCACTTATTTTTATTTTTGATTTATTTTGTCAATTTAAAAAAAAATACGCATCGTGCTGTGCTGTTTGTGTTGCTTGAGTGCATTCGCGCGCTCTCGCTTTCTCCACTTTACAATTTTTTTGTTATTATTTATCTATTCCTGAGAGTTTATCTTATTTTTTATTTGTTTATTTAAATGAAGTCGACCAGTTGCCTGCCCTTCCTTCCATTATCCGTCACCGAGACAAACTGAACAAAGTTCTGAGGTCGACCTTGTAAAGATAAGGATTCAGGTCTGTCTGCTGTTTACCTTTGCTCCTGCGCGCACTGGCCTTCTCCCCACATTTATGTGTTTGTTTGTTTGTCTATCTAATCTTTTGGGTTTTTATTTCTAATGAGGTCGACCAGTTGTCTATTTATTATTTTTTTTACTACGCATCAAGCTGCGCTGCTTGTCTTTGCTCCTGTGTGCTCGCGCAATTCTCGCCTTTTCGACTTATTTTTATTTTTGATTTATTTTTGATTTATTTTGTCAATTTAAAAAAAAAATACGGCATCGTGCTGTGCTGTTTGTGTTTGCTTGAGTGCATTCGCGCGCTCTCGCTTTCTCCACTTTACAATTCTTTGTTATTATTTATCTATTCCTGAGAGTTTATCTTATATTTTATTTGTTTATTTAATGAAGTCGACCAGTTGCCTGCCCTTCCTTCCATT